>NW_025726700.1:0-50559 GCF_021461395.2 Schistocerca americana
ACCGCCAGCCACTCGCAAATTGTGCACTGCCACCAGCCACACGTCCAACACGCCGCGCCGCCTCCGGCCACCCGCCAGGGGGCGCTCACGTCCGCGACAACAGCGCGGCCCGCCGGGCCGGGCCGAACCGAACCGAGCCGCCGCTGCTCTGCACTCGGCACGGCCACACCCTGCTGCAGACCGGGCTCGTCCCTCTGTACGCGTCTGCCTGCGCATCAACACAACACGACCTTTTTTTTTTTTTTTCCTCTCTACCGCCATCCCTTCTTCTCGCGTTTTACTCGTTGTTGCAGCAGCGGCGCACACCTACACATCCACAGCCCCAGCCGAGCCGGCCTCACCTCAGGGCCCGCCGCCAGCGTCTCCTCCTCGGGCACAGGTGCGGTGCTGTGGCCGCCCATCCAACCGCATTGCTGGCCGTCCAGCCACCAGGCGTTCCCACTGCCGCGAGCCACGCCGCGCACCGACCCTGCTGCAGAAAACGAAGCATAGCCAGAGACCGACCGATACACAAAGCAAGCCGTCGCCTCGCCTCTTGTCCTTCCTGCCTTCCTTCCGCCCCCGCCCTTCTCACACCACCGCCTCTCCACTTTCGCCCCCCCCCCCTCCTTTTTTTTCTTCTTTCTTTCTTTCTTTGGCCCTCTCTCCTTCCCGCCATGGCGGTTACGGCACCGCCTGCAGCGGCAGATTTTTTGCGCCCACACGCCTACTCCTACCACCATTAACCTTGCCCTGCCCTGCCCATCAACGTCGCAGTCGAACCGACGCTTGCCAACACACTGCCCACGTTCCTTTCTCTTTTCGGCCTACGCCCATTACGCGCCGCCGCCACAGCACCTTCCCTTCCCACAACACACCGACGTCATCACACGCACCCAAAACAGGGGCCACGACCGTGTTCCTCGCCCACTCCCATCCCGCACGGTACGCACATTCCCAACTACTACCGCGCACCCTCCCTTTCCACTCTGTGTGTCTCTGTGTCTGTGTCCTGTCCGCGCGTGACGCCTCTCAACATCCGCCGTCCCCCGTCCCGTTTTCGCCCCCATGCCGTCGTCGCGCCGCCTCCTCCCCGTCCACCGCCGCCCCTGTCCGCCCCGCACCACACCATATACACCGCTGCTTGTCCCGGCCGTTGCCACCAAAGGCGCCGACCGCAAACGCGCCACGCCGCAGCCCCCGTGCGTCTCGCGCTCGCTTGCATCTCCGTGCCGACGCTGCCTCTCTTCCCACTCGCACTCGACCTCGACAACACAGTCTTTGGCTCCGCCACTGCGTGTTCCGGTGGTACGCACGCTGCAACACGTATGTATTCATTACCAGAGCGATGGCGAGGCATGACAGCATCTCTGTCTGACCAGAGAGTTCTTTATCGCTGCTAGTCGGCGCTTGGACCGCGCCAGACGACAGTAGTGGCACGCACCGGGTCGCCAGGAACAGTTGTTATATATATTGTAGCGCGAGTCGGGAGAGGTAGTAGTCGGTCGACAGTAGTAGCGGGTGGACGGTTGTACTGAGCGGGCGTCGGCGGCGTGCTCTGCTCGTCTCGCGACTCTGGTCACGGTTCGGGACGATGTATAGTATATTGTGTTATAATCAAGAGGTGGTGTGACGCTGCATTGCGCAAATCTGATAACGTATGTTCATTGTACTTATTTTGTTCAACAACACAAGCCCCACTATTACTTTTTTTCTAAAGTAACTTTTGTCTCTTAACGAAAAACATTCACTTTTTAAAGACTACTTCCTATGGCATTTCCCTCCAAGGAGTGCAATTAATTACCAGCCAGCACTCATTCATTGCACACAGCTGTGTAAGGGGTATCTACAATCGAGGAGCGGATATAAATGCAATTTTTTGTTTCTTTTTGTTTTTTGTTTTGTGTGTGTGTTGTAACCTCCCAGCAATATTAAAATAATGGACAATGTTATTTACGGATGCTAATGGACATTGCGCTAATTGTAACCTCGCCCACAATGAGAGGTATTGAAAATGGCAACAACAATGTGCAATTCGCAATCTGACTCAAATATAAAGTCTTCACACAACATTTAAAAAAGTCCGTTCAGTGACAAGAAACTTCAATTAAACCGAAATATCGGTCTTTGGCCCTGTGCAAAACAATCGGAATTAAAGTCTTACCTCCGAATAAATGGATGTCACATTTCTGCTCTGGTTGTTGCGCAGCGCTTGGAGGAACTGCATTGCAAATAATAATATTCTCTTTTTTTGTGATTTTAGTGACATTTTTCTTCAAAGAAGTGGAACGAACTCTTTAGTTCAATAAAAGATTAAATGTTTGAAAAATGCTTTTGAAATAAAAATTATTATTGGGGAACTTGTTGGAGCATAATTACAATAAATACAATTTCTCATTATCTAATGATTATATTAATTAACAGTATACCTTATTCACCATCTTGACCAGTGTTGCCGACCGCCTACATCACACAACCGCACTCGGCTGCTACTACTGACCGACCGCTCTGCATGACGACTATTAGCGTACTGCACGCGACGACTACTGACAGAGTACAGCCCTCAACTACACAGACTGACTGACTGACTGAGAACCGCTCGCAACACTCGCGCAGTCCAGCGCAAACTCTCTGGTCACAGATGCTACAATGTCTCGCCATCGCTACTATGTTACATACGTGTTTCAGTGTCTTTTTCATTGGGGTAACGATCTTTGGCTCTTTTTATTCTGAATACAGGGCCAAAGGTCAACGGCTGCTGCCCTTATACAATTTATCAGGTTTCATTATGTCTGTTGCAATGTTACATACGGTTCACTCTTTCATTAATATTATCGTTGGGTTTGTTTTGTAGGGACGTTAACATTCTGGCACATTTTTATTATCATCGGACTCTCTGCTATTTGTGCAGGGAGGTTATACCTGGGTCCATTTCCATTTCCATTTACATTTTAATATTGATAGACTTTTTGTTTTCTTTTTTGTTTCTTGTTGTTTTTCCTTCTTTTTTTTTGTTGTTTTTTTTCTTTTGTTTTGTTTTTCCCGCTCTCACCACCACCGCCGCATCACGCCTTCCGTTTTCTTGGTTTCTTTTCTGTGCTTCAACATCACCGCGCCCCATTTCCACACCACAGCCATCAGCCTCCAAGACGGGCGGGCGCAGTGTGCCATTTCCGGCGCACAAGCACACCCGTACGGTACTCTCCTCGCCCCCACGCCACCAACAACACAGCGACCACGCGGCTTTCAGGCACGGCACGGCACGGCACGGCACCGGCGAAATGCGCCGCCCCCGCCCCCGCCCCTCCGCGCATCCGTCCGTCTCGCCACGTTCACTGACAGCCGCGTCTGCGGCTACACCACGACAACCACAACACAACACCGCTCCCCTCCCTGGCAACTCACATTGTTTTTCTCCTCCTCTTTTGCACAAACCACAACGCCGAGCACAGGCGCAAGCCACCCACACCGCGCCCCTCCCCGTCCCGTCTTTGGCCGCCGCTCCTCGTTTCCTCGTTTGCCCCCTCCCATCTCCCGAAATGCCATGCCAGCAGCGTTACGCATGCCCCTCCCCTGTCCACACAACACTACCGCCTAACGAACAGCCTTTTCCGGGCCACATGCAGGGCACGCCCACCTCCAAACACTGCCAATTCACGGACGCACGCACGCAACACACACACACACACACACACACACACACTCACTTTCTCGACACCTTTCTGTACGGAGGGTGCGTCATCTCGACCGTGACAGAGTGACGGCAACTATCGACGATCCATTTCCCCCCACTGGTAAAACATGTCCACTAACACCTACATACATCATTCAAGTACACAGACAATAGCATACACACAATGGGAGGGCACACGAACATGGACGGCACGGCACTGTCATACACTCTTCCTCAGAACCATATCAACAAACGTTACGTACATCCGGGAAAGCGAAAGCGAAAGCGAAAGCAAAGGCAAAGCCCAATGCAGCCGTCAAAGGTAACGTTCACCACGGCAGACACTTGCAGCCGCGCCGCCGTTAAACGCATTTCAGTGCGGCTCCAATACGCCTCCGACACGGGAACGTTCCGTTGCTCTACGAATGCGTTTCTCCCCTTTTTCCCTTCCTCTCTCTTTTGCCCCCCCCTCCTTGCACTCTTGCCTCATTCCTCACGTTCTGCCCAGACATTCGACCGATCAGAGTCAACCTTTCGTTACCGTTCTCAGCGCGACGGTGTACAACAGTATGACGGGTGTGCCCAAGACTTCGGTTCAGTTGCGTGACGCCGGTCTATCGCGCCGATCGACAGTTACTCAGGGGGCGACGGATCGGACCACGTCACCGACACACAAAACACTTTCAAACAAACAAACAAATACATACCGGATGGACACAGACAAACACGTGTACAGACATTCGCCAAACAAACGACCGGCGCCGCCGCCGCCGCCGCCGTCTAGCGTGCATCTTGAATGACGACATCGGTGTGCGTGCGTCGTACGCAATCAGTCAGACACGGCTATCAAACATCAGAGTCGAATGGTACATCATCGTGCGTGTCGCCGTACACGTACAGTACAATACAACAACAATGCGTCTTAATGGCACGTTCATTTCAACGTCACTCACACACCTCCACGCTGCAGTTACGTCGCACCATTGTCAAACTCGGCGTACAGCAAAGGGAATAGTGGGCGGCAAAAACAAACCAAACAAAAACATTTCACATTTCACCCTCGCCATGTATGATGTGCAAAAAAACAAACCCGCAAACGGCCGTCGTTACGGTGACACAAAAGTCGCCGATCGCACTGTCCCCCCTCGCAGACGGGTAACACACAAACACACACACACCCCAACAACACCAATGGGTCAAAAACCACGCCAACGAGGCGTGCCACCATTCCACGCCACGGCGACCAACCTCGTGGCCGTACCCCGCGCAACACGCTTTGACGCGCCCCCCCACCCACAATCAAAATGCACACATACATCACAGCCGTCCACACAAACAACAACAACAACAACAATTCCGCCCTTCCCGCAAAAGGCAAGTTGGTGGCCCTGAAAAGGGCCGTTTCGCCGCTCTCGCAACGGAGGAGCCTTCTCCATCCTTCCTTCCATTCCAGAGCCACCTCCTTACTTGGAGCTCGTGTACTTGGTCACCGCCTTCGTGCCCTCGCTCACGGCGTGCTTGGCCAGCTCGCCAGGCAGCAACAGCCGCACAGCGGTCTGGATCTCGCGGGACGTGATGGTCGAGCGCTTGTTGTAGTGCGCCAGGCGAGAAGCCTCGGCCGCAATGCGCTCGAAAATGTCGTTCACGAAGCTGTTCATGATGCTCATCGCCTTCGACGAGATGCCCGTGTCAGGGTGCACCTGCTTCAGCACCTTGTAGATGTAGATGGCATAGCTCTCCTTCCTCTTGCGCTTCTTCTTCTTGTCGCCCTTCGAAATGTTCTTCTGCGCCTTGCCAGCCTTCTTGGCGGCCTTCCCGCTAGTCTTGGGCGGCATCTCCAACCAACGTACGGCAGCAGCAACACCAGTAGCAAGCGCTCCGCTCTAGTCAGCGTCTCCCCACACAGTGGCACCCGCCGCCAGCCGCCGCCGCACCTTTACCAGCTCGCCCTGTTGCGGCCGCCGACCAATGGGGCGCGCGCGCAACCGGCCGCCGCACCCGAGCCCATAAAGCACCCCCACCCCGGCTGCGCCGGCACGCACTCCGCTGCTCGACTCGCTGCCGCTCGCACCGGTCGTTTTCGTTTCCGTTTCGTGTGCACCGTCGCTAGCCCATCGCCATGTCCGGACGCGGAAAGGGAGGCAAAGTCAAGGGCAAGTCAAAGTCCCGCTCAAGCAGGGCTGGGCTCCAGTTCCCGGTCGGCAGAATCCACCGCCTCCTGCGCAAGGGAAACTACGCAGAGCGCGTCGGCGCCGGGGCGCCCGTCTACCTCGCCGCCGTCATGGAGTACCTCGCGGCTGAGGTGCTCGAGCTGGCCGGAAACGCGGCCCGCGACAACAAGAAGACGCGCATCATCCCGCGCCACCTGCAGCTTGCCATCCGCAACGACGAGGAGCTCAACAAGCTCCTGTCGGGCGTCACCATCGCACAGGGTGGTGTCCTGCCCAACATCCAGGCCGTCCTGCTGCCAAAGAAGACCGAGAAGAAGGCCTAAAGGAGGCCAGGCAATCGCAGCGCCGCGTGCTCCCCTGCACGCAACGCGCTTTGCCGGCTCGGCCCACAACAATCGGCCCTTTTCAGGGCCACCACACAAACCTACGTCCAAAGCAAAATTTCAGTCGTCCTCGCCGCACCTTGTTTTGTTTTAACTTTGCACTGTCACAGCACAGCCGCCGCCGGCGCACGTCCGCCATCTTGTCGTCCACACAGCCCGTGTGGCCCAACACACACACACACGCACACATTTTGCACCGTCGCAGTCGCCTTCCAAACCGACAACGGCAGCAATAATGACCATTGTTAAAGGGAGGCGTGTCGACACACCGCCCTCCACTCCCGCGCGCAACGGCCGTCGACACGAACGAAACAGCTGATCCGGCCGCCTATGCCCACACGCCTTGCCTCGGAAACCCCAACGCCGCCGCAAACAAACACACAGAGACAAACCACGCAAGCAAATAATCACCGCCTCTCGCACAACAACACACAGCCCGCCCGCCATCTCCGTCGCGATCGATACAAAGACACACAAACGAAGCAGCTCCACACACAGCCAGCCACATGACACGTTTCCTTTCCTTCTCCCCTCCCAGTCACATCACGTCGCTCAAACGGAAAGAAAGAAACAAACAAACAAACAACACAGCGCGCACACACGCAGCAACAACACAGACTCTTTCGCACTTTTCAACTTCCGAACAGTGTGGTGGCCCTGAAAAGGGCCGTTTTCTAGTCTCTCCCACCCACAAGCACGGCCGCGGGAAGGCCAGCGCCCGCTGCGACGCAGCCTAACCGCCGAAACCGTACAGGGTGCGCCCCTGCCTCTTCAGGGCGTACACCACGTCCATGGCCGTCACAGTCTTGCGCTTGGCGTGCTCAGTGTACGTCACCGCGTCGCGGATCACGTTCTCCAGGAACACCTTCAGCACCCCGCGGGTCTCCTCGTAGATCAGACCAGAGATGCGCTTCACGCCGCCCCTGCGAGCCAGGCGGCGGATGGCGGGCTTCGTGATGCCCTGGATGTTGTCGCGCAACACCTTGCGGTGCCGCTTGGCGCCACCCTTGCCGAGCCCCTTTCCTCCCTTGCCGCGGCCTGTCATCCTTCCTTCCTCGGGCAAAGCAAAACGTGCACAAACAGCAGCTGCAGCGGCTGGCGAGTCGGCTACGGTCTGCGCCCAGCGCGCCCGCCGCCCCCCTATATAGACTCTGGCCCGCCCTCCCCCCACCACGCGCAACCGAGGGCATATAAGCGCAGCACGGAGGCGCGCGGGCCCGTTGTCAAGGCAGCACCGGACGCCGCGCCGCACCTAACCTCCACGCACGCCGCTCCGCTACCGCTACCGCTACCGCCATGGCCCGCACAAAGCAAACGGCCCGCAAGTCCACCGGCGGAAAGGCGCCGCGCAAACAGCTCGCCACCAAGGCGGCGAGGAAGAGCGCGCCCGCCACCGGAGGCGTCAAGAAGCCCCACCGCTACAGGCCGGGCACCGTCGCCCTGCGAGAAATCAGGCGCTACCAGAAGAGCACAGAGCTGCTCATCCGCAAGCTGCCATTCCAGCGCCTAGTGCGCGAGATCGCCCAGGACTTCAAGACCGACCTGCGCTTCCAGAGCTCCGCAGTCATGGCCCTGCAGGAGGCCAGCGAGGCCTACCTCGTCGGCCTCTTCGAAGACACCAACCTGTGCGCAATCCACGCCAAGCGCGTCACCATCATGCCCAAGGACATCCAGCTCGCGCGCCGCATCCGCGGCGAGCGCGCCTAAACCGCGCCGCGGCACCGCACCGCACAAACAAAAACGGCCCTTTTCAGGGCCACTAACATCTCTCCGTCGCGAGCAAACTTTGTCGGTCGCCTGCCTCTCGCCCCGCAACCCAAAAACAAAAACCACCACTTCCCGTCCGTCCGCCACACCCGCTCACTCTGCCTGCCTGCTAGCAGCGCGCAACAATCACACATCATCCCTCCCCGGCGCTCAAAGCGCACAATACCCAACGGCCGACGTCACACCGCACGGGTGGCTGGCCGGCCGCCGCTTTCGTTTCGAAAACAAAAAAAACCCGCACTCCACTCCGACGGCCAACGGCCAGGCAGGCGCGCTCGCTCGCTCTACACGCCACCGAAATCCCCGCCGACTCCTTCCGCATCTCAACGTGCCCCCCCGTTGCAAAACATAACACACACACACACAAAGGAACAAAACAAAGACCAGACACGACTCGACAAGACAGACATCCGAGAAGAACGAACGCAGGCAAGCCAACCAACGTATTCAAACAAAACAACGTGACAGAAAACCAACCGTCGGCCGCCGCCACAAAACAAACACGGCGACAATCAACCACGACAACAACAACAACAACAACACCGCTTACCGCTACCGCCGCCCACACCCGCCACCGACCCCCGCAATCCAACCACCACGGCACGCAAACAGCATCCCCACGGGCATACAGAAACGCCAGACAGACACCCACACCAAACGCAACACGACAATCAAAACCTTCCCCGACGTGCTTTGATGGCCCTGAGAAGGGCCGTTTTGGGCCGCGCGTCTCTTGCGCGCCACTAGACGACGACGGGGGGTGGGGACGACGGAGTCAAGCGCCAAACCCTTCCTTTCCCATCTCTTTCTCCTCTACTCTACTTCTTCTTCTTGGGCGAAGCCTTCGCCTTAGACGGCGTCGTCGCCTTCTTCGGGCGCGGCGCCTTCGGCTTCTTCGTCGGAACCTTGGCGGCCTTCTTCGCCTTCGACGGCGACTTGGCCTTGGCCGGCTTGGCCGCAGCCGCCTTCTTCGCACCCGCGGGAGCGGCCGACGCCGCAGACGCCTTCTTGGCGGCGCCCGCCTTCCGACCGGTCGCCGCCTTCACGCCACCAGCCTTCTTTGCGCCGGCCGCACGGGCGCCCTTCTTCTCCTTGCTGGCCGGAGCGGCGCGCTTCTTCTTGGCACCGCCAGCACGAGCCTTGCCGCCCTCGGCCGCCCCCCCGCCGCCGGCGCCGGCAAGCTTGAACGAGCCGGACGCGCCTTCCCCTTCGTCTGCACCAGCTCGCCCGCCACGACGGCCGACTTGAGGTACTTCTTGATAAACGGCGCCAGCTTCTCCGCGTCCAGCTTGTAGTGCGCGGCTATGTACTTCTTGATCGCCTGCAGCGACGACCCGCCGCGCTCCTTCAGACTCTTGATGGCGGCCGTCACCATCTCAGAGGTGCGCGGGTGCGCAGGCTTGGCGCGCGGCTTCTTCGCAGACGACGCAGACTTGGCCTTCTTCGTAGTGCCGGTGGCGGCGGGTGCCGCAGCAGTCTCGTTCGTAGCCGCCTGATCTGCCATTTCGACGACGCGCGTAACACACAGCGAGAGCGAGCGGGACGGCAGGCACGCAAGCACAAGAGCAGAGAATCACAAGGCCCAGCCAGTGTCGCGGGCGGGCGCGGACGGCCGAGAGAGCGGCCGCCACTCTGCGCGCCGCCGCGCCGCGCCTCCCGCGCTTGCTACCGCCCAACGTCCGACAGCCTGTGCGGAGCAGCCCCAAACCTGCGCCACAACCGCCCGCGCCTTTCAAACCACCGAGGATGGGGCTACACACAGCCACACCACAGTCGCCAACCAGTCGCCACGGCAGCGCCGCAAACCACGGCCAAACTGCAGCTACCGCGCGCTACAGCCTGGGTCGGCCCGCCGAGAATCGCCGCCCCCGCCCAAATGCCGCCCCCACAGCCCCAGCCGACGACCCGCCACAATGGCCAAACCTTCGGCAAAACTCCCACACCGTCGCCGCGGCAGCCCGGCCAGCGCGGCCGGCGCCACAGCCACACAAGCCGAGGCGTGCGGCGATGACGGCCGTGCAAACGCGCCTCCGCCGCCCCATCGCCTTCCGTCGCCCTCCCGCCGTTTCCCGATCGGCCCGCAGCCGTCGGGCCACATCGCGCGCCGTCCTCCTCCTCTCGCCCGCCAACATTCACAGCCGTTTCTCAACAATTGCCCGCCGCAAACGGACGCCGCCTGCGCAACAGGCGCCGCCGCCCCTCGCCGCTTCCGACCCAACCCCTCGACCGAGGCAAACCGCAATCCGAATCTACAGACCAACCCAATCTGCCGTCAAGCACACACGACAGCCGACCTTACACGTTACGCGTTACACATTACGTTTACACGTCTACGTTAGGTTAGGTTAGGTGGACGTGGGTTAGGTTAAGGGGACTTGGGTTAGGTTAAGCGTCAAACTTAGGTTAAGCATTCAAACACGTCAGGCGTCAGAGGTTAGGTTAGGTTAGGTTAGGTTAGGTTAGGTTACACGTTAGGTTAAGGGGTCAGTGCTAGGTTAAGAAGCGTCAAACGTAGGTTACAAAAGCGTTCAAACGTGAGGCGTGAGCCGGACAGCTTACCTTACGTAGACGTTAGGGGCTCACAGGCTGAGCTCACCTCGCCACACCACACGTTAGGTTCGGTTCGGTTCGCTCGGCTCAGCGTAAAGCGCCGAGGTCAGGGTTACGTTCGTTCACCTTCGGGCGCCACACTTTCGGTTGAAAGGTCGCGACGGGACGACGTCGGCAGGCACGCCGCAAACGAACAAAAACGTACAGACGACGTCGGAAACCGCCGACAGACGGGGGAGCAGCACGACCACGACCACGACCAGACACCGAGCGCGAACGAGACACACGCGAACCACCCCCACCGGCCAAAGGGCACCACACAACAACCCAGAGCACCACGTGTCGACACCAGAGCAACCCGCCGCTCACGCGACATGGCTGGCACCGAAGGGCAACCGCCCGCAACTGCGCTTTCCGCGCCGGCCCGGATGCACGTCGTGCTACAACAACACCACTACCGTACACAGCCGCTGTTCACAACATCACTATCAATGGCGCGCCCGCGGCTCGCCGCCGTCGCAGTCGCAGCCCCAACGCCAGCACTTTTGCACCACCATTCCACGCACCGCAACACAGCTCGCCGACACAGCCGAACAAAACAAACACCACACAACAACAGCAACAACGCCGCCGCCTCTACTTGTGCCGGCGACCCACCCCGCCGATGGCGCACCTCTCGCCAGCCGGCAATCGACACACACGCACCCACCCACCGGGGCCCAGTGCAAAAAAAAAAAAAAAAAAAACACACAAAAACAAAAAAACCAAACAACACAAACGACACGGGAAGCGCACACCGCCACTTCGCGCGCACGCCACCAACCAGTCGTCGTCTCAAAATAACAAACACAAACAAAATAAACTAACAACTAGGGCAACACAAAACAAAAACGCCTCGCACGAACCGCCCACAAAAAGGACAAGCACACGCACAGCCTCTGCTGACGACCACGACGCAGCGGCACGCTGCTCCTGTCCCGCGCCCCGCGCCCCACTCGATTCACAACTCACGCGACACCGTCAACGACGGGCTCGCTTCCCGCAACCTACCACCTTTCCGCCACGACGCACAGCCCCAGCCCCACCCGACGACGCCCGTGGCAACGACTGCACTTTCACCACCGCCTCCCCCTTCCCCCCCAAAACACACACACACACACACACACAGCCAGCCAAAAACGCACTCGCGACCCACACATGCACGTGCATCGGCACACGCCAACCAGTCAACGTCGACAACCACACGCAAGGCTCGAAACGAAACCGGCGTCCTTCCACGTTGCCATCAAGCTACGCGACACAAGACACAAGGAACCAACACAACAGCCGGCCCCACTAATTCCCACTCTCACGCCGCAAAAAGCACACCGAAACCGCCAAACGCACGCACATTCCCCTTCGCACTGACACCACCGACCGGCTCGCTACCACACACCTCTCGGCAGCCGTTTCACGCCAATTCGCCACACCGCCCACACAGTCGACAAGCGCCCGCCCTGTACGGCACACGCAACGACGCAGCGCAGCAAAGGGCGCCCGCAACACATACCTCTCCGCCGCCCGACGCGCCAACCGCCACACCACACCGCCAGCCACTCGCAAATTGTGCACTGCCACCAGCCACACGTCCAACACGCCGCGCCGCCTCCGGCCACCCGCCAGGGGGCGCTCACGTCCGCGACAACAGCGCGGCCCGCCGGGCCGGGCCGAACCGAACCGAGCCGCCGCTGCTCTGCACTCGGCACGGCCACACCCTGCTGCAGACCGGGCTCGTCCCTCTGTACGCGTCTGCCTGCGCATCAACACAACACGACCTTTTTTTTTTTTTTCCTCTCTACCGCCATCCCTTCTTCTCGCGTTTTACTCGTTGTTGCAGCAGCGGCGCACACCTACACATCCACAGCCCCAGCCGAGCCGGCCTCACCTCAGGGCCCGCCGCCAGCGTCTCCTCCTCGGGCACAGGTGCGGTGCTGTGGCCGCCCATCCAACCGCATTGCTGGCCGTCCAGCCACCAGGCGTTCCCACTGCCGCGAGCCACGCCGCGCACCGACCCTGCTGCAGAAAACGAAGCATAGCCAGAGACCGACCGATACACAAAGCAAGCCGTCGCCTCGCCTCTTGTCCTTCCTGCCTTCCTTCCGCCCCCGCCCTTCTCACACCACCGCCTCTCCACTTTCGCCCCCCCCCCCCCTCCTTTTTTTTCTTCTTTCTTTCTTTCTTTGGCCCTCTCTCCTTCCCGCCATGGCGGTTACGGCACCGCCTGCAGCGGCAGATTTTTTGCGCCCACACGCCTACTCCTACCACCATTAACCTTGCCCTGCCCTGCCCATCAACGTCGCAGTCGAACCGACGCTTGCCAACACACTGCCCACGTTCCTTTCTCTTTTCGGCCTACGCCCATTACGCGCCGCCGCCACAGCACCTTCCCTTCCCACAACACACCGACGTCATCACACGCACCCAAAACAGGGGCCACGACCGTGTTCCTCGCCCACTCCCATCCCGCACGGTACGCACATTCCCAACTACTACCGCGCACCCTCCCTTTCCACTCTGTGTGTCTCTGTGTCTGTGTCCTGTCCGCGCGTGACGCCTCTCAACATCCGCCGTCCCCCGTCCCGTTTTCGCCCCCATGCCGTCGTCGCGCCGCCTCCTCCCCGTCCACCGCCGCCCCTGTCCGCCCCGCACCACACCATACACCGCTGCTTGTCCCGGCCGTTGCCACCAAAGGCGCCGACCGCAAACGCGCCACGCCGCAGCCCCCGTGCGTCTCGCGCTCGCTTGCATCTCCGTGCCGACGCTGCCTCTCTTCCCACTCGCACTCGACCTCGACAACACAGTCTTTGGCTCCGCCACTGCGTGTTCCGGTGGTACGCACGCTGCAACACGTATGTATTCATTACCAGAGCGATGGCGAGGCATGACAGCATCTCTGTCTGACCAGAGAGTTCTTTATCGCTGCTAGTCGGCGCTTGGACCGCGCCAGACGACAGTAGTGGCACGCACCGGGTCGCCAGGAACAGTTGTTATATATATTGTAGCGCGAGTCGGGAGAGGTAGTAGTCGGTCGACAGTAGTAGCGGGTGGACGGTTGTACTGAGCGGGCGTCGGCGGCGTGCTCTGCTCGTCTCGCGACTCTGGTCACGGTTCGGGACGATGTATAGTATATTGTGTTATAATCAAGAGGTGGTGTGACGCTGCATTGCGCAAATCTGATAACGTATGTTCATTGTACTTATTTTGTTCAACAACACAAGCCCCACTATTACTTTTTTTCTAAAGTAACTTTTGTCTCTTAACGAAAAACATTCACTTTTTAAAGACTACTTCCTATGGCATTTCCCTCCAAGGAGTGCAATTAATTACCAGCCAGCACTCATTCATTGCACACAGCTGTGTAAGGGGTATCTACAATCGAGGAGCGGATATAAATGCAATTTTTTGTTTCTTTTTGTTTTTTGTTTTGTGTGTGTGTTGTAACCTCCCAGCAATATTTAAAATAATGGACAATGTTATTTACGGATGCTAATGGACATTGCGCTAATTGTAACCTCGCCCACAATGAGAGGTATTGAAAATGGCAACAACAATGTGCAATTCGCAATCTGACTCAAATATAAAGTCTTCACACAACATTTAAAAAAGTCCGTTCAGTGACAAGAAACTTCAATTAAACCGAAATATCGGTCTTTGGCCCTGTGCAAAACAATCGGAATTAAAGTCTTACCTCCGAATAAATGGATGTCACATTTCTGCTCTGGTTGTTGCGCAGCGCTTGGAGGAACTGCATTGCAAATAATAATATTCTCTTTTTTTGTGATTTTAGTGACATTTTTCTTCAAAGAAGTGGAACGAACTCTTTAGTTCAATAAAAGATTAAATGTTTGAAAAATGCTTTTGAAATAAAAATTATTATTGGGGAACTTGTTGGAGCATAATTACAATAAATACAATTTCTCATTATCTAATGATTATATTAATTAACAGTATACCTTATTCACCATCTTGACCAGTGTTGCCGACCGCCTACATCACACAACCGCACTCGGCTGCTACTACTGACCGACCGCTCTGCATGACGACTATTAGCGTACTGCACGCGACGACTACTGACAGAGTACAGCCCTCAACTACACAGACTGACTGACTGACTGAGAACCGCTCGCAACACTCGCGCAGTCCAGCGCAAACTCTCTGGTCACAGATGCTACAATGTCTCGCCATCGCTACTATGTTACATACGTGTTTCAGTGTCTTTTTCATTGGGGTAACGATCTTTGGCTCTTTTTATTCTGAATACAGGGCCAAAGGTCAACGGCTGCTGCCCTTATACAATTTATCAGGTTTCATTATGTCTGTTGCAATGTTACATACGGTTCACTCTTTCATTAATATTATCGTTGGGTTTGTTTTGTAGGGACGTTAACATTCTGGCACATTTTTATTATCATCGGACTCTCTGCTATTTGTGCAGGGAGGTTATACCTGGGTCCATTTCCATTTCCATTTACATTTTAATATTGATAGACTTTTTGTTTTCTTTTTTGTTTCTTGTTGTTTTTCCTTCTTTTTTTTTGTTGTTTTTTTTCTTTTGTTTTGTTTTTCCCGCTCTCACCACCACCGCCGCATCACGCCTTCCGTTTTCTTGGTTTCTTTTCTGTGCTTCAACATCACCGCGCCCCATTTCCACACCACAGCCATCAGCCTCCAAGACGGGCGGGCGCAGTGTGCCATTTCCGGCGCACAAGCACACCCGTACGGTACTCTCCTCGCCCCCACGCCACCAACAACACAGCGACCACGCGGCTTTCAGGCACGGCACGGCACGGCACGGCACCGGCGAAATGCGCCGCCCCCGCCCCCGCCCCTCCGCGCATCCGTCCGTCTCGCCACGTTCACTGACAGCCGCGTCTGCGGCTACACCACGACAACCACAACACAACACCGCTCCCCTCCCTGGCAACTCACATTGTTTTTCTCCTCCTCTTTTGCACAAACCACAACGCCGAGCACAGGCGCAAGCCACCCACACCGCGCCCCTCCCCGTCCCGTCTTTGGCCGCCGCTCCTCGTTTCCTCGTTTGCCCCCTCCCATCTCCCGAAATGCCATGCCAGCAGCGTTACGCATGCCCCTCCCCTGTCCACACAACACTACCGCCTAACGAACAGCCTTTTCCGGGCCACATGCAGGGCACGCCCACCTCCAAACACTGCCAATTCACGGACGCACGCACGCACACACACACACACACACACACACACACACACACTCACTTTCTCGACACCTTTCTGTACGGAGGGTGCGTCATCTCGACCGTGACAGAGTGACGGCAACTATCGACGATCCATTTCCCCCCACTGGTAAAACATGTCCACTAACACCTACATACATCATTCAAGTACACAGACAATAGCATACACACAATGGGAGGGCACACGAACATGGACGGCACGGCACTGTCATACACTCTTCCTCAGAACCATATCAACAAACGTTACGTACATCCGGGAAAGCGAAAGCGAAAGCGAAAGCAAAGGCAAAGCCCAATGCAGCCGTCAAAGGTAACGTTCACCACGGCAGACACTTGCAGCCGCGCCGCCGTTAAACGCATTTCAGTGCGGCTCCAATACGCCTCCGACACGGGAACGTTCCGTTGCTCTACGAATGCGTTTCTCCCCTTTTTCCCTTCCTCTCTCTTTTGCCCCCCCCTCCTTGCACTCTTGCCTCATTCCTCACGTTCTGCCCAGACATTCGACCGATCAGAGTCAACCTTTCGTTACCGTTCTCAGCGCGACGGTGTACAACAGTATGACGGGTGTGCCCAAGACTTCGGTTCAGTTGCGTGACGCCGGTCTATCGCGCCGATCGACAGTTACTCAGGGGGCGACGGATCGGACCACGTCACCGACACACAAAACACTTTCAAACAAACAAACAAATACATACCGGATGGACACAGACAAACACGTGTACAGACATTCGCCAAACAAACGACCGGCGCCGCCGCCGCCGCCGCCGTCTAGCGTGCATCTTGAATGACGACATCGGTGTGCGTGCGTCGTACGCAATCAGTCAGACACGGCTATCAAACATCAGAGTCGAATGGTACATCATCGTGCGTGTCGCCGTACACGTACAGTACAATACAACAACAATGCGTCTTAATGGCACGTTCATTTCAACGTCACTCACACACCTCCACGCTGCAGTTACGTCGCACCATTGTCAAACTCGGCGTACAGCAAAGGGAATAGTGGGCGGCAAAAACAAACCAAACAAAAACATTTCACATTTCACCCTCGCCATGTATGATGTGCAAAAAAACAAACCCGCAAACGGCCGTCGTTACGGTGACACAAAAGTCGCCGATCGCACTGTCCCCCCTCGCAGACGGGTAACACACAAACACACACACACCCCAACAACACCAATGGGTCAAAAACCACGCCAACGAGGCGTGCCACCATTCCACGCCACGGCGACCAACCTCGTGGCCGTACCCCGCGCAACACGCTTTGACGCGCCCCCCCACCCACAATCAAAATGCACACATACATCACAGCCGTCCACACAAACAACAACAACAACAACAATTCCGCCCTTCCCGCAAAAGGCAAGTTGGTGGCCCTGAAAAGGGCCGTTTCGCCGCTCTCGCAACGGAGGAGCCTTCTCCATCCTTCCTTCCATTCCAGAGCCACCTCCTTACTTGGAGCTCGTGTACTTGGTCACCGCCTTCGTGCCCTCGCTCACGGCGTGCTTGGCCAGCTCGCCAGGCAGCAACAGCCGCACAGCGGTCTGGATCTCGCGGGACGTGATGGTCGAGCGCTTGTTGTAGTGCGCCAGGCGAGAAGCCTCGGCCGCAATGCGCTCGAAAATGTCGTTCACGAAGCTGTTCATGATGCTCATCGCCTTCGACGAGATGCCCGTGTCAGGGTGCACCTGCTTCAGCACCTTGTAGATGTAGATGGCATAGCTCTCCTTCCTCTTGCGCTTCTTCTTCTTGTCGCCCTTCGAAATGTTCTTCTGCGCCTTGCCAGCCTTCTTGGCGGCCTTCCCGCTAGTCTTGGGCGGCATCTCCAACCAACGTACGGCAGCAGCAACACCAGTAGCAAGCGCTCCGCTCTAGTCAGCGTCTCCCCACACAGTGGCACCCGCCGCCAGCCGCCGCCGCACCTTTACCAGCTCGCCCTGTTGCGGCCGCCGACCAATGGGGCGCGCGCGCAACCGGCCGCCGCACCCGAGCCCATAAAGCACCCCCACCCCGGCTGCGCCGGCACGCACTCCGCTGCTCGACTCGCTGCCGCTCGCACCGGTCGTTTTCGTTTCCGTTTCGTGTGCACCGTCGCTAGCCCATCGCCATGTCCGGACGCGGAAAGGGAGGCAAAGTCAAGGGCAAGTCAAAGTCCCGCTCAAGCAGGGCTGGGCTCCAGTTCCCGGTCGGCAGAATCCACCGCCTCCTGCGCAAGGGAAACTACGCAGAGCGCGTCGGCGCCGGGGCGCCCGTCTACCTCGCCGCCGTCATGGAGTACCTCGCGGCTGAGGTGCTCGAGCTGGCCGGAAACGCGGCCCGCGACAACAAGAAGACGCGCATCATCCCGCGCCACCTGCAGCTTGCCATCCGCAACGACGAGGAGCTCAACAAGCTCCTGTCGGGCGTCACCATCGCACAGGGTGGTGTCCTGCCCAACATCCAGGCCGTCCTGCTGCCAAAGAAGACCGAGAAGAAGGCCTAAAGGAGGCCAGGCAATCGCAGCGCCGCGTGCTCCCCTGCACGCAACGCGCTTTGCCGGCTCGGCCCACAACAATCGGCCCTTTTCAGGGCCACCACACAAACCTACGTCCAAAGCAAAATTTCAGTCGTCCTCGCCGCACCTTGTTTTGTTTTAACTTTGCACTGTCACAGCACAGCCGCCGCCGGCGCACGTCCGCCATCTTGTCGTCCACACAGCCCGTGTGGCCCAACACACACACACACGCACACATTTTGCACCGTCGCAGTCGCCTTCCAAACCGACAACGGCAGCAATAATGACCATTGTTAAAGGGAGGCGTGTCGACACACCGCCCTCCACTCCCGCGCGCAACGGCCGTCGACACGAACGAAACAGCTGATCCGGCCGCCTATGCCCACACGCCTTGCCTCGGAAACCCCAACGCCGCCGCAAACAAACACACAGAGACAAACCACGCAAGCAAATAATCACCGCCTCTCGCACAACAACACACAGCCCGCCCGCCATCTCCGTCGCGATCGATACAAAGACACACAAACGAAGCAGCTCCACACACAGCCAGCCACATGACACGTTTCCTTTCCTTCTCCCCTCCCAGTCACATCACGTCGCTCAAACGGAAAGAAAGAAACAAACAAACAAACAACACAGCGCGCACACACGCAGCAACAACACAGACTCTTTCGCACTTTTCAACTTCCGAACAGTGTGGTGGCCCTGAAAAGGGCCGTTTTCTAGTCTCTCCCACCCACAAGCACGGCCGCGGGAAGGCCAGCGCCCGCTGCGACGCAGCCTAACCGCCGAAACCGTACAGGGTGCGCCCCTGCCTCTTCAGGGCGTACACCACGTCCATGGCCGTCACAGTCTTGCGCTTGGCGTGCTCAGTGTACGTCACCGCGTCGCGGATCACGTTCTCCAGGAACACCTTCAGCACCCCGCGGGTCTCCTCGTAGATCAGACCAGAGATGCGCTTCACGCCGCCCCTGCGAGCCAGGCGGCGGATGGCGGGCTTCGTGATGCCCTGGATGTTGTCGCGCAACACCTTGCGGTGCCGCTTGGCGCCACCCTTGCCGAGCCCCTTTCCTCCCTTGCCGCGGCCTGTCATCCTTCCTTCCTCGGGCAAAGCAAAACGTGCACAAACAGCAGCTGCAGCGGCTGGCGAGTCGGCTACGGTCTGCGCCCAGCGCGCCCGCCGCCCCCCTATATAGACTCTGGCCCGCCCTCCCCCCACCACGCGCAACCGAGGGCATATAAGCGCAGCACGGAGGCGCGCGGGCCCGTTGTCAAGGCAGCACCGGACGCCGCGCCGCACCTAACCTCCACGCACGCCGCTCCGCTACCGCTACCGCTACCGCCATGGCCCGCACAAAGCAAACGGCCCGCAAGTCCACCGGCGGAAAGGCGCCGCGCAAACAGCTCGCCACCAAGGCGGCGAGGAAGAGCGCGCCCGCCACCGGAGGCGTCAAGAAGCCCCACCGCTACAGGCCGGGCACCGTCGCCCTGCGAGAAATCAGGCGCTACCAGAAGAGCACAGAGCTGCTCATCCGCAAGCTGCCATTCCAGCGCCTAGTGCGCGAGATCGCCCAGGACTTCAAGACCGACCTGCGCTTCCAGAGCTCCGCAGTCATGGCCCTGCAGGAGGCCAGCGAGGCCTACCTCGTCGGCCTCTTCGAAGACACCAACCTGTGCGCAATCCACGCCAAGCGCGTCACCATCATGCCCAAGGACATCCAGCTCGCGCGCCGCATCCGCGGCGAGCGCGCCTAAACCGCGCCGCGGCACCGCACCGCACAAACAAAAACGGCCCTTTTCAGGGCCACTAACATCTCTCCGTCGCGAGCAAACTTTGTCGGTCGCCTGCCTCTCGCCCCGCAACCCAAAAACAAAAACCACCACTTCCCGTCCGTCCGCCACACCCGCTCACTCTGCCTGCCTGCTAGCAGCGCGCAACAATCACACATCATCCCTCCCCGGCGCTCAAAGCGCACAATACCCAACGGCCGACGTCACACCGCACGGGTGGCTGGCCGGCCGCCGCTTTCGTTTCGAAAACAAAAAAAACCCGCACTCCACTCCGACGGCCAACGGCCAGGCAGGCGCGCTCGCTCGCTCTACACGCCACCGAAATCCCCGCCGACTCCTTCCGCATCTCAACGTGCCCCCCCGTTGCAAAACATAACACACACACACACAAAGGAACAAAACAAAGACCAGACACGACTCGACAAGACAGACATCCGAGAAGAACGAACGCAGGCAAGCCAACCAACGTATTCAAACAAAACAACGTGACAGAAAACCAACCGTCGGCCGCCGCCACAAAACAAACACGGCGACAATCAACCACGACAACAACAACAACAACAACACCGCTTACCGCTACCGCCGCCCACACCCGCCACCGACCCCCGCAATCCAACCACCACGGCACGCAAACAGCATCCCCACGGGCATACAGAAACGCCAGACAGACACCCACACCAAACGCAACACGACAATCAAAACCTTCCCCGACGTGCTTTGATGGCCCTGAGAAGGGCCGTTTTGGGCCGCGCGTCTCTTGCGCGCCACTAGACGACGACGGGGGGTGGGGACGACGGAGTCAAGCGCCAAACCCTTCCTTTCCCATCTCTTTCTCCTCTACTCTACTTCTTCTTCTTGGGCGAAGCCTTCGCCTTAGACGGCGTCGTCGCCTTCTTCGGGCGCGGCGCCTTCGGCTTCTTCGTCGGAACCTTGGCGGCCTTCTTCGCCTTCGACGGCGACTTGGCCTTGGCCGGCTTGGCCGCAGCCGCCTTCTTCGCACCCGCGGGAGCGGCCGACGCCGCAGACGCCTTCTTGGCGGCGCCCGCCTTCCGACCGGTCGCCGCCTTCACGCCACCAGCCTTCTTTGCGCCGGCCGCACGGGCGCCCTTCTTCTCCTTGCTGGCCGGAGCGGCGCGCTTCTTCTTGGCACCGCCAGCACGAGCCTTGCCGCCCTCGGCCGCCCCCCCGCCGCCGGCGCCGGCAAGCTTGAACGAGCCGGACGCGCCCTTCCCCTTCGTCTGCACCAGCTCGCCCGCCACGACGGCCGACTTGAGGTACTTCTTGATAAACGGCGCCAGCTTCTCCGCGTCCAGCTTGTAGTGCGCGGCTATGTACTTCTTGATCGCCTGCAGCGACGACCCGCCGCGCTCCTTCAGACTCTTGATGGCGGCCGTCACCATCTCAGAGGTGCGCGGGTGCGCAGGCTTGGCGCGCGGCTTCTTCGCAGACGACGCAGACTTGGCCTTCTTCGTAGTGCCGGTGGCGGCGGGTGCCGCAGCAGTCTCGTTCGTAGCCGCCTGATCTGCCATTTCGACGACGCGCGTAACACACAGCGAGAGCGAGCGGGACGGCAGGCACGCAAGCACAAGAGCAGAGAATCACAAGGCCCAGCCAGTGTCGCGGGCGGGCGCGGACGGCCGAGAGAGCGGCCGCCACTCTGCGCGCCGCCGCGCCGCGCCTCCCGCGCTTGCTACCGCCCAACGTCCGACAGCCTGTGCGGAGCAGCCCCAAACCTGCGCCACAACCGCCCGCGCCTTTCAAACCACCGAGGATGGGGCTACACACAGCCACACCACAGTCGCCAACCAGTCGCCACGGCAGCGCCGCAAACCACGGCCAAACTGCAGCTACCGCGCGCTACAGCCTGGGTCGGCCCGCCGAGAATCGCCGCCCCCGCCCAAATGCCGCCCCCACAGCCCCAGCCGACGACCCGCCACAATGGCCAAACCTTCGGCAAAACTCCCACACCGTCGCCGCGGCAGCCCGGCCAGCGCGGCCGGCGCCACAGCCACACAAGCCGAGGCGTGCGGCGATGACGGCCGTGCAAACGCGCCTCCGCCGCCCCATCGCCTTCCGTCGCCCTCCCGCCGTTTCCCGATCGGCCCGCAGCCGTCGGGCCACATCGCGCGCCGTCCTCCTCCTCTCGCCCGCCAACATTCACAGCCGTTTCTCAACAATTGCCCGCCGCAAACGGACGCCGCCTGCGCAACAGGCGCCGCCGCCCCTCGCCGCTTCCGACCCAACCCCTCGACCGAGGCAAACCGCAATCCGAATCTACAGACCAACCCAATCTGCCGTCAAGCACACACGACAGCCGACCTTACACGTTACGCGTTACACATTACGTTTACACGTCTACGTTAGGTTAGGTTAGGTGGACGTGGGTTAGGTTAAGGGGACTTGGGTTAGGTTAAGCGTCAAACTTAGGTTAAGCATTCAAACACGTCAGGCGTCAGAGGTTAGGTTAGGTTAGGTTAGGTTAGGTTAGGTTACACGTTAGGTTAAGGGGTCAGTGCTAGGTTAAGAAGCGTCAAACGTAGGTTACAAAAGCGTTCAAACGTGAGGCGTGAGCCGGACAGCTTACCTTACGTAGACGTTAGGGGCTCACAGGCTGAGCTCACCTCGCCACACCACACGTTAGGTTCGGTTCGGTTCGCTCGGCTCAGCGTAAAGCGCCGAGGTCAGGGTTACGTTCGTTCACCTTCGGGCGCCACACTTTCGGTTGAAAGGTCGCGACGGGACGACGTCGGCAGGCACGCCGCAAACGAACAAAAACGTACAGACGACGTCGGAAACCGCCGACAGACGGGGGAGCAGCACGACCACGACCACGACCAGACACCGAGCGCGAACGAGACACACGCGAACCACCCCCACCGGCCAAAGGGCACCACACAACAACCCAGAGCACCACGTGTCGACACCAGAGCAACCCGCCGCTCACGCGACATGGCTGGCACCGAAGGGCAACCGCCCGCAACTGCGCTTTCCGCGCCGGCCCGGATGCACGTCGTGCTACAACAACGCCACTACCGTACACAGCCGCTGTTCACAACATCACTATCAATGGCGCGCCCGCGGCTCGCCGCCGTCGCAGTCGCAGCCCCAACGCCAGCACTTTTGCACCACCATTCACACGCACCGCAACACAGCTCGCCGACACAGCCGAACAAAACAAACACCACACAACAACAGCAACAACGCCGCCGCCTCTACTTGTGCCGGCGACCCACCCCGCCGATGGCGCACCTCTCGCCAGCCGGCAATCGACACACACGCACCCACCCACCGGGGCCCAGTGCAAAAAAAAAAAAAAAAAAAAACACACAAAAACAAAAAAACCAAACAACACAAACGACACGGGAAGCGCACACCGCCACTTCGCGCGCACGCCACCAACCAGTCGTCGTCTCAAAATAACAAACACAAACAAAATAAACTAACAACTAGGGCAACACAAAACAAAAACGCCTCGCACGAACCGCCCACAAAAAGGACAAGCACACGCACAGCCTCTGCTGACGACCACGACGCAGCGGCACGCTGCTCCTGTCCCGCGCCCCGCGCCCCACTCGATTCACAACTCACGCGACACCGTCAACGACGGGCTCGCTTCCCGCAACCTACCACCTTTCCGCCACGACGCACAGCCCCAGCCCCACCCGACGACGCCCGTGGCAACGACTGCACTTTCACCACCGCCTCCCCCTTCCCCCCCAAAACACACACACACACACACACACAGCCAGCCAAAAACGCACTCGCGACCCACACATGCACGTGCATCGGCACACGCCAACCAGTCAACGTCGACAACCACACGCAAGGCTCGAAACGAAACCGGCGTCCTTCCACGTTGCCATCAAGCTACGCGACACAAGACACAAGGAACCAACACAACAGCCGGCCCCACTAATTCCCACTCTCACGCCGCAAAAAGCACACCGAAACCGCCAAACGCACGCACATTCCCCTTCGCACTGACACCACCGACCGGCTCGCTACCACACACCTCTCGGCAGCCGTTTCACGCCAATTCGCCACACCGCCCACACAGTCGACAAGCGCCCGCCCTGTACGGCACACGCAACGACGCAGCGCAGCAAAGGGCGCCCGCAACACATACCTCTCCGCCGCCCGACGCGCCAACCGCCACACCACACCGCCAGCCACTCGCAAATTGTGCACTGCCACCAGCCACACGTCCAACACGCCGCGCCGCCTCCGGCCACCCGCCAGGGGGCGCTCACGTCCGCGACAACAGCGCGGCCCGCCGGGCCGGGCCGAACCGAACCGAGCCGCCGCTGCTCTGCACTCGGCACGGCCACACCCTGCTGCAGACCGGGCTCGTCCCTCTGTACGCGTCTGCCTGCGCATCAACACAACACGACCTTTTTTTTTTTTTTCCTCTCTACCGCCATCCCTTCTTCTCGCGTTTTACTCGTTGTTGCAGCAGCGGCGCACACCTACACATCCACAGCCCCAGCCGAGCCGGCCTCACCTCAGGGCCCGCCGCCAGCGTCTCCTCCTCGGGCACAGGTGCGGTGCTGTGGCCGCCCATCCAACCGCATTGCTGGCCGTCCAGCCACCAGGCGTTCCCACTGCCGCGAGCCACGCCGCGCACCGACCCTGCTGCAGAAAACGAAGCATAGCCAGAGACCGACCGATACACAAAGCAAGCCGTCGCCTCGCCTCTTGTCCTTCCTGCCTTCCTTCCGCCCCCGCCCTTCTCACACCACCGCCTCTCCACTTTCGCCCCCCCCCCCCCTCCTTTTTTTTCTTCTTTCTTTCTTTCTTTGGCCCTCTCTCCTTCCCGCCATGGCGGTTACGGCACCGCCTGCAGCGGCAGATTTTTTGCGCCCACACGCCTACTCCTACCACCATTAACCTTGCCCTGCCCTGCCCATCAACGTCGCAGTCGAACCGACGCTTGCCAACACACTGCCCACGTTCCTTTCTCTTTTCGGCCTACGCCCATTACGCGCCGCCGCCACAGCACCTTCCCTTCCCACAACACACCGACGTCATCACACGCACCCAAAACAGGGGCCACGACCGTGTTCCTCGCCCACTCCCATCCCGCACGGTACGCACATTCCCAACTACTACCGCGCACCCTCCCTTTCCACTCTGTGTGTCTCTGTGTCTGTGTCCTGTCCGCGCGTGACGCCTCTCAACATCCGCCGTCCCCCGTCCCGTTTTCGCCCCCATGCCGTCGTCGCGCCGCCTCCTCCCCGTCCACCGCCGCCCCTGTCCGCCCCGCACCACACCATACACCGCTGCTTGTCCCGGCCGTTGCCACCAAAGGCGCCGACCGCAAACGCGCCACGCCGCAGCCCCCGTGCGTCTCGCGCTCGCTTGCATCTCCGTGCCGACGCTGCCTCTCTTCCCACTCGCACTCGACCTCGACAACACAGTCTTTGGCTCCGCCACTGCGTGTTCCGGTGGTACGCACGCTGCAACACGTATGTATTCATTACCAGAGCGATGGCGAGGCATGACAGCATCTCTGTCTGACCAGAGAGTTCTTTATCGCTGCTAGTCGGCGCTTGGACCGCGCCAGACGACAGTAGTGGCACGCACCGGGTCGCCAGGAACAGTTGTTATATATATTGTAGCGCGAGTCGGGAGAGGTAGTAGTCGGTCGACAGTAGTAGCGGGTGGACGGTTGTACTGAGCGGGCGTCGGCGGCGTGCTCTGCTCGTCTCGCGACTCTGGTCACGGTTCGGGACGATGTATAGTATATTGTGTTATAATCAAGAGGTGGTGTGACGCTGCATTGCGCAAATCTGATAACGTATGTTCATTGTACTTATTTTGTTCAACAACACAAGCCCCACTATTACTTTTTTTCTAAAGTAACTTTTGTCTCTTAACGAAAAACATTCACTTTTTAAAGACTACTTCCTATGGCATTTCCCTCCAAGGAGTGCAATTAATTACCAGCCAGCACTCATTCATTGCACACAGCTGTGTAAGGGGTATCTACAATCGAGGAGCGGATATAAATGCAATTTTTTGTTTCTTTTTGTTTTTTGTTTTGTGTGTGTGTTGTAACCTCCCAGCAATATTTAAAATAATGGACAATGTTATTTACGGATGCTAATGGACATTGCGCTAATTGTAACCTCGCCCACAATGAGAGGTATTGAAAATGGCAACAACAATGTGCAATTCGCAATCTGACTCAAATATAAAGTCTTCACACAACATTTAAAAAAGTCCGTTCAGTGACAAGAAACTTCAATTAAACCGAAATATCGGTCTTTGGCCCTGTGCAAAACAATCGGAATTAAAGTCTTACCTCCGAATAAATGGATGTCACATTTCTGCTCTGGTTGTTGCGCAGCGCTTGGAGGAACTGCATTGCAAATAATAATATTCTCTTTTTTTGTGATTTTAGTGACATTTTTCTTCAAAGAAGTGGAACGAACTCTTTAGTTCAATAAAAGATTAAATGTTTGAAAAATGCTTTTGAAATAAAAATTATTATTGGGGAACTTGTTGGAGCATAATTACAATAAATACAATTTCTCATTATCTAATGATTATATTAATTAACAGTATACCTTATTCACCATCTTGACCAGTGTTGCCGACCGCCTACATCACACAACCGCACTCGGCTGCTACTACTGACCGACCGCTCTGCATGACGACTATTAGCGTACTGCACGCGACGACTACTGACAGAGTACAGCCCTCAACTACACAGACTGACTGACTGACTGAGAACCGCTCGCAACACTCGCGCAGTCCAGCGCAAACTCTCTGGTCACAGATGCTACAATGTCTCGCCATCGCTACTATGTTACATACGTGTTTCAGTGTCTTTTTCATTGGGGTAACGATCTTTGGCTCTTTTTATTCTGAATACAGGGCCAAAGGTCAACGGCTGCTGCCCTTATACAATTTATCAGGTTTCATTATGTCTGTTGCAATGTTACATACGGTTCACTCTTTCATTAATATTATCGTTGGGTTTGTTTTGTAGGGACGTTAACATTCTGGCACATTTTTATTATCATCGGACTCTCTGCTATTTGTGCAGGGAGGTTATACCTGGGTCCATTTCCATTTCCATTTACATTTTAATATTGATAGACTTTTTGTTTTCTTTTTTGTTTCTTGTTGTTTTTCCTTCTTTTTTTTTGTTGTTTTTTTTCTTTTGTTTTGTTTTTCCCGCTCTCACCACCACCGCCGCATCACGCCTTCCGTTTTCTTGGTTTCTTTTCTGTGCTTCAACATCACCGCGCCCCATTTCCACACCACAGCCATCAGCCTCCAAGACGGGCGGGCGCAGTGTGCCATTTCCGGCGCACAAGCACACCCGTACGGTACTCTCCTCGCCCCCACGCCACCAACAACACAGCGACCACGCGGCTTTCAGGCACGGCACGGCACGGCACGGCACCGGCGAAATGCGCCGCCCCCGCCCCCGCCCCTCCGCGCATCCGTCCGTCTCGCCACGTTCACTGACAGCCGCGTCTGCGGCTACACCACGACAACCACAACACAACACCGCTCCCCTCCCTGGCAACTCACATTGTTTTTCTCCTCCTCTTTTGCACAAACCACAACGCCGAGCACAGGCGCAAGCCACCCACACCGCGCCCCTCCCCGTCCCGTCTTTGGCCGCCGCTCCTCGTTTCCTCGTTTGCCCCCTCCCATCTCCCGAAATGCCATGCCAGCAGCGTTACGCATGCCCCTCCCCTGTCCACACAACACTACCGCCTAACGAACAGCCTTTTCCGGGCCACATGCAGGGCACGCCCACCTCCAAACACTGCCAATTCACGGACGCACGCACGCACACACACACACACACACACACACACACACTCACTTTCTCGACACCTTTCTGTACGGAGGGTGCGTCATCTCGACCGTGACAGAGTGACGGCAACTATCGACGATCCATTTCCCCCCACTGGTAAAACATGTCCACTAACACCTACATACATCATTCAAGTACACAGACAATAGCATACACACAATGGGAGGGCACACGAACATGGACGGCACGGCACTGTCATACACTCTTCCTCAGAACCATATCAACAAACGTTACGTACATCCGGGAAAGCGAAAGCGAAAGCGAAAGCAAAGGCAAAGCCCAATGCAGCCGTCAAAGGTAACGTTCACCACGGCAGACACTTGCAGCCGCGCCGCCGTTAAACGCATTTCAGTGCGGCTCCAATACGCCTCCGACACGGGAACGTTCCGTTGCTCTACGAATGCGTTTCTCCCCTTTTTCCCTTCCTCTCTCTTTTGCCCCCCCCTCCTTGCACTCTTGCCTCATTCCTCACGTTCTGCCCAGACATTCGACCGATCAGAGTCAACCTTTCGTTACCGTTCTCAGCGCGACGGTGTACAACAGTATGACGGGTGTGCCCAAGACTTCGGTTCAGTTGCGTGACGCCGGTCTATCGCGCCGATCGACAGTTACTCAGGGGGCGACGGATCGGACCACGTCACCGACACACAAAACACTTTCAAACAAACAAACAAATACATACCGGATGGACACAGACAAACACGTGTACAGACATTCGCCAAACAAACGACCGGCGCCGCCGCCGCCGCCGCCGTCTAGCGTGCATCTTGAATGACGACATCGGTGTGCGTGCGTCGTACGCAATCAGTCAGACACGGCTATCAAACATCAGAGTCGAATGGTACATCATCGTGCGTGTCGCCGTACACGTACAGTACAATACAACAACAATGCGTCTTAATGGCACGTTCATTTCAACGTCACTCACACACCTCCACGCTGCAGTTACGTCGCACCATTGTCAAACTCGGCGTACAGCAAAGGGAATAGTGGGCGGCAAAAACAAACCAAACAAAAACATTTCACATTTCACCCTCGCCATGTATGATGTGCAAAAAAACAAACCCGCAAACGGCCGTCGTTACGGTGACACAAAAGTCGCCGATCGCACTGTCCCCCCTCGCAGACGGGTAACACACAAACACACACACACCCCAACAACACCAATGGGTCAAAAACCACGCCAACGAGGCGTGCCACCATTCCACGCCACGGCGACCAACCTCGTGGCCGTACCCCGCGCAACACGCTTTGACGCGCCCCCCCACCCACAATCAAAATGCACACATACATCACAGCCGTCCACACAAACAACAACAACAACAACAATTCCGCCCTTCCCGCAAAAGGCAAGTTGGTGGCCCTGAAAAGGGCCGTTTCGCCGCTCTCGCAACGGAGGAGCCTTCTCCATCCTTCCTTCCATTCCAGAGCCACCTCCTTACTTGGAGCTCGTGTACTTGGTCACCGCCTTCGTGCCCTCGCTCACGGCGTGCTTGGCCAGCTCGCCAGGCAGCAACAGCCGCACAGCGGTCTGGATCTCGCGGGACGTGATGGTCGAGCGCTTGTTGTAGTGCGCCAGGCGAGAAGCCTCGGCCGCAATGCGCTCGAAAATGTCGTTCACGAAGCTGTTCATGATGCTCATCGCCTTCGACGAGATGCCCGTGTCAGGGTGCACCTGCTTCAGCACCTTGTAGATGTAGATGGCATAGCTCTCCTTCCTCTTGCGCTTCTTCTTCTTGTCGCCCTTCGAAATGTTCTTCTGCGCCTTGCCAGCCTTCTTGGCGGCCTTCCCGCTAGTCTTGGGCGGCATCTCCAACCAACGTACGGCAGCAGCAACACCAGTAGCAAGCGCTCCGCTCTAGTCAGCGTCTCCCCACACAGTGGCACCCGCCGCCAGCCGCCGCCGCACCTTTACCAGCTCGCCCTGTTGCGGCCGCCGACCAATGGGGCGCGCGCGCAACCGGCCGCCGCACCCGAGCCCATAAAGCACCCCCACCCCGGCTGCGCCGGCACGCACTCCGCTGCTCGACTCGCTGCCGCTCGCACCGGTCGTTTTCGTTTCCGTTTCGTGTGCACCGTCGCTAGCCCATCGCCATGTCCGGACGCGGAAAGGGAGGCAAAGTCAAGGGCAAGTCAAAGTCCCGCTCAAGCAGGGCTGGGCTCCAGTTCCCGGTCGGCAGAATCCACCGCCTCCTGCGCAAGGGAAACTACGCAGAGCGCGTCGGCGCCGGGGCGCCCGTCTACCTCGCCGCCGTCATGGAGTACCTCGCGGCTGAGGTGCTCGAGCTGGCCGGAAACGCGGCCCGCGACAACAAGAAGACGCGCATCATCCCGCGCCACCTGCAGCTTGCCATCCGCAACGACGAGGAGCTCAACAAGCTCCTGTCGGGCGTCACCATCGCACAGGGTGGTGTCCTGCCCAACATCCAGGCCGTCCTGCTGCCAAAGAAGACCGAGAAGAAGGCCTAAAGGAGGCCAGGCAATCGCAGCGCCGCGTGCTCCCCTGCACGCAACGCGCTTTGCCGGCTCGGCCCACAACAATCGGCCCTTTTCAGGGCCACCACACAAACCTACGTCCAAAGCAAAATTTCAGTCGTCCTCGCCGCACCTTGTTTTGTTTTAACTTTGCACTGTCACAGCACAGCCGCCGCCGGCGCACGTCCGCCATCTTGTCGTCCACACAGCCCGTGTGGCCCAACACACACACACACGCACACATTTTGCACCGTCGCAGTCGCCTTCCAAACCGACAACGGCAGCAATAATGACCATTGTTAAAGGGAGGCGTGTCGACACACCGCCCTCCACTCCCGCGCGCAACGGCCGTCGACACGAACGAAACAGCTGATCCGGCCGCCTATGCCCACACGCCTTGCCTCGGAAACCCCAACGCCGCCGCAAACAAACACACAGAGACAAACCACGCAAGCAAATAATCACCGCCTCTCGCACAACAACACACAGCCCGCCCGCCATCTCCGTCGCGATCGATACAAAGACACACAAACGAAGCAGCTCCACACACAGCCAGCCACATGACACGTTTCCTTTCCTTCTCCCCTCCCAGTCACATCACGTCGCTCAAACGGAAAGAAAGAAACAAACAAACAAACAACACAGCGCGCACACACGCAGCAACAACACAGACTCTTTCGCACTTTTCAACTTCCGAACAGTGTGGTGGCCCTGAAAAGGGCCGTTTTCTAGTCTCTCCCACCCACAAGCACGGCCGCGGGAAGGCCAGCGCCCGCTGCGACGCAGCCTAACCGCCGAAACCGTACAGGGTGCGCCCCTGCCTCTTCAGGGCGTACACCACGTCCATGGCCGTCACAGTCTTGCGCTTGGCGTGCTCAGTGTACGTCACCGCGTCGCGGATCACGTTCTCCAGGAACACCTTCAGCACCCCGCGGGTCTCCTCGTAGATCAGACCAGAGATGCGCTTCACGCCGCCCCTGCGAGCCAGGCGGCGGATGGCGGGCTTCGTGATGCCCTGGATGTTGTCGCGCAACACCTTGCGGTGCCGCTTGGCGCCACCCTTGCCGAGCCCCTTTCCTCCCTTGCCGCGGCCTGTCATCCTTCCTTCCTCGGGCAAAGCAAAACGTGCACAAACAGCAGCTGCAGCGGCTGGCGAGTCGGCTACGGTCTGCGCCCAGCGCGCCCGCCGCCCCCCTATATAGACTCTGGCCCGCCCTCCCCCCACCACGCGCAACCGAGGGCATATAAGCGCAGCACGGAGGCGCGCGGGCCCGTTGTCAAGGCAGCACCGGACGCCGCGCCGCACCTAACCTCCACGCACGCCGCTCCGCTACCGCTACCGCTACCGCCATGGCCCGCACAAAGCAAACGGCCCGCAAGTCCACCGGCGGAAAGGCGCCGCGCAAACAGCTCGCCACCAAGGCGGCGAGGAAGAGCGCGCCCGCCACCGGAGGCGTCAAGAAGCCCCACCGCTACAGGCCGGGCACCGTCGCCCTGCGAGAAATCAGGCGCTACCAGAAGAGCACAGAGCTGCTCATCCGCAAGCTGCCATTCCAGCGCCTAGTGCGCGAGATCGCCCAGGACTTCAAGACCGACCTGCGCTTCCAGAGCTCCGCAGTCATGGCCCTGCAGGAGGCCAGCGAGGCCTACCTCGTCGGCCTCTTCGAAGACACCAACCTGTGCGCAATCCACGCCAAGCGCGTCACCATCATGCCCAAGGACATCCAGCTCGCGCGCCGCATCCGCGGCGAGCGCGCCTAAACCGCGCCGCGGCACCGCACCGCACAAACAAAAACGGCCCTTTTCAGGGCCACTAACATCTCTCCGTCGCGAGCAAACTTTGTCGGTCGCCTGCCTCTCGCCCCGCAACCCAAAAACAAAAACCACCACTTCCCGTCCGTCCGCCACACCCGCTCACTCTGCCTGCCTGCTAGCAGCGCGCAACAATCACACATCATCCCTCCCCGGCGCTCAAAGCGCACAATACCCAACGGCCGACGTCACACCGCACGGGTGGCTGGCCGGCCGCCGCTTTCGTTTCGAAAACAAAAAAAACCCGCACTCCACTCCGACGGCCAACGGCCAGGCAGGCGCGCTCGCTCGCTCTACACGCCACCGAAATCCCCGCCGACTCCTTCCGCATCTCAACGTGCCCCCCCGTTGCAAAACATAACACACACACACACAAAGGAACAAAACAAAGACCAGACACGACTCGACAAGACAGACATCCGAGAAGAACGAACGCAGGCAAGCCAACCAACGTATTCAAACAAAACAACGTGACAGAAAACCAACCGTCGGCCGCCGCCACAAAACAAACACGGCGACAATCAACCACGACAACAACAACAACAACAACACCGCTTACCGCTACCGCCGCCCACACCCGCCACCGACCCCCGCAATCCAACCACCACGGCACGCAAACAGCATCCCCACGGGCATACAGAAACGCCAGACAGACACCCACACCAAACGCAACACGACAATCAAAACCTTCCCCGACGTGCTTTGATGGCCCTGAGAAGGGCCGTTTTGGGCCGCGCGTCTCTTGCGCGCCACTAGACGACGACGGGGGGTGGGGACGACGGAGTCAAGCGCCAAACCCTTCCTTTCCCATCTCTTTCTCCTCTACTCTACTTCTTCTTCTTGGGCGAAGCCTTCGCCTTAGACGGCGTCGTCGCCTTCTTCGGGCGCGGCGCCTTCGGCTTCTTCGTCGGAACCTTGGCGGCCTTCTTCGCCTTCGACGGCGACTTGGCCTTGGCCGGCTTGGCCGCAGCCGCCTTCTTCGCACCCGCGGGAGCGGCCGACGCCGCAGACGCCTTCTTGGCGGCGCCCGCCTTCCGACCGGTCGCCGCCTTCACGCCACCAGCCTTCTTTGCGCCGGCCGCACGGGCGCCCTTCTTCTCCTTGCTGGCCGGAGCGGCGCGCTTCTTCTTGGCACCGCCAGCACGAGCCTTGCCGCCCTCGGCCGCCCCCCCGCCGCCGGCGCCGGCAAGCTTGAACGAGCCGGACGCGCCCTTCCCCTTCGTCTGCACCAGCTCGCCCGCCACGACGGCCGACTTGAGGTACTTCTTGATAAACGGCGCCAGCTTCTCCGCGTCCAGCTTGTAGTGCGCGGCTATGTACTTCTTGATCGCCTGCAGCGACGACCCGCCGCGCTCCTTCAGACTCTTGATGGCGGCCGTCACCATCTCAGAGGTGCGCGGGTGCGCAGGCTTGGCGCGCGGCTTCTTCGCAGACGACGCAGACTTGGCCTTCTTCGTAGTGCCGGTGGCGGCGGGTGCCGCAGCAGTCTCGTTCGTAGCCGCCTGATCTGCCATTTCGACGACGCGCGTAACACACAGCGAGAGCGAGCGGGACGGCAGGCACGCAAGCACAAGAGCAGAGAATCACAAGGCCCAGCCAGTGTCGCGGGCGGGCGCGGACGGCCGAGAGAGCGGCCGCCACTCTGCGCGCCGCCGCGCCGCGCCTCCCGCGCTTGCTACCCAGTCGAGTGAGCGATGTCAGACGGGATGGACGTGTCACTCTGCGCTCGCGCGACCGGAGCACGTGCTCCGGCTGCGCCCGCGTCGGCCGGCCGCGGTCCGATGGGGCTTGCCCCACCGGCCGCCTCGCCATCAGCCGACGCACATACGACGACCGGACCTGTCGCGGGGGGAAGTAATAGTACCCTTGCGGCAGAGCAGCCTTTGGATGCCGATATGGATTACTCTTCGGATATAGATGAAGATACCACCGTGCAGGAGGTCATCAACCGACGACGATCGGAGTTGCGGCGCAGAAGCAGCGCGGACGGCCGCTCTACGTCGGGACGGCTTACACGGAATGAACCGCGGGACGAGGGTTTCCGACAGCCGCCGTTGAAGAAGCAGGCTAGGCCACGGCGACTCGTCGTCGCGAGAGAATTGGAGGTCTCAAACTCCTTCCAGCCGCTGCAGGGCGAAGGGGCCACGCTAGAAGATGCCGCCTCTTCCCTGGCAGAACAGCAGCAACGTCGTGCGATGCAGCAGCGTGCTGATGGCGCGGCACAGCAGCCGCAGCATGAGGGCGAGACGCCCATGGATGACCAGTCGGCCCCCACGCCGACCGCACCACGTAGGAAAATACCGCCGATCTTTCTACAATACAAGGATTCGTACAAGGATTTACATGACTGGCTTAAAACACACTGCCGTCAAGGATTTACAGTCAAACAGTCGGGGGATGGCAACCTGAAGCTTATGCTAGCGTCTACCGAAGACTACATCTTGGTCCACGACATGCTTGGCCAGAAGGGCATCCCGATGTTCACTTTTCCGGCAGTTCGGCCGCCGACGATCAAGGCGCTCATCAAGGGCATCCCTATCACATTGGCGCATGCTGATGTCAAAGAGGAACTGGAGGAACTTGGTTTCGTGGCCTCTCTGATCGAGCACCATCGGATGCCGGGAACCAACCAGCAGACTGGTCATCGGGTGGTTATCCTACCAGATACAGCAGAACATCGCGATATTTTCAACCTGGAACGCTTCTACGGCTTGGAAATCAAAGTGGAAAAGCTCCGGAAGTCCCGTGGCCCGACGCAGTGTTATCGATGCCAAGGGTTCGGCCATGTTGCCAGGTGGTGCACCATGCCCTGGATTTGCGTCAAGTGCGGCGCCAATCATGACAGCAGGACGTGCACAAGAAGCAGAGATCAGCCAGCGACCTGTGGACTTTGCGGGGGCGCTCATCCGGCGAACTTCCGTTCGTGCAGTAAACACAAAGAGGCCAGTCGACGAATGCGCGGTCTTCCGCCTACCTTCAAGCAGACGACGCCCGCCAGTCGCCGCCGACCCAGGCAGCCGCCTCCGCCGCAGACTTCTGATGCCCGCGCCTGGCCCACATTGATGGACCGACGTGCTGCGAAGATCCGCGATGACCTCACTGTGGCGGACGCCCTTCGGCGCTCGATGCAGCCACCAGGATCAACAGCTGCTCAGGCACCGCCTGTGGCACCGCCAGGACAACGCCAGCAGCCACCTCCGGCAATCCGCCCTCAGCACCAGCCAGGTACAGACGATCTCCTGGCCTTGCTGACCCAGATTGCCACCTCGCTCGCCAGCATCACCTCCACGCTGGCTCAACTGCCAACTACCATTGCCGCCACAGTTGAGGCGACACTCATCAGGGCCTTCCCGGCAGCACCAGCAGCACCTCCCGCCGTCAGTCATGGCCAGGATTAGACGGCTTGACGACTTGAGGATTGTGGCATATAATGCCGATGGTCTCACCCATGATGTGCCTGAATTGCAACAATTCTTGACGGACTATAACGTCGATATATGCATGGTCTGTGAAACATTCTTAAAGCCTGGGATTCGTAGCAACATCCCTAACTACTGTTGCTACCGGACGGACCGGCTGACGAGAGGAGGAGGGACGGCCATCTTCATACGCAGATCTATCCGGCATCATGAGATCCAACCGCCGGCAACGGGACTCATCGAGGCTACAGCAGTCGTTGTGGAAACGAGCACGGGACCCGTCACCTTTGTTGCGGTCTACCGCAGCCCGAGAAGAGTGCTGGACCTCGAAGATGCTCGAGCGCTGCTCCGCATGCCTGGACGCCTTTTCATCGCTGGGGACCTGAATTCCAAGCATGCTGCTTGGAATTCTCAGGCCACCAACTGGAGTGGACGCCTTCTTCTCCGTGCCACCGAGGAAGCACAATCGTATGTTTGCGGCCCGGAAGAGCCCACCTGTTACCCGTCCAACGGCCGCCCGGACGTGCTTGATGTGGCCATCACCAAGGGTCTTCCGCAGCATCTGACAGCTGAGGTGGTCCATGCACTGAATTCGAACCACCTCCCAGTGCTCTTCACCCTCCAAGTTGCCCCGGACCATTCCTCCGGCTGCCTCAACTACCGAAGAACGAACTGGACCAGCTTCCAGGAACGGCTCACCCACTCCATTGACACCGTGCGTGCTGCAGAAGACATCAATGGTGATTCCATCGACCACTTCGTTGCTGACGTCACGGATGCGCTCGTCCATGCTACGCCTCCGCCGAAACCTACTACCGTCCCCGCTCCAGGACTGCCTCCAGACATCTTGGACTCGATCCGGCTGCGCAATCGGCTGTGTCGTGAGTGGCGGATTACCCGGAATCGCGACCTGAAGCGGCACATCAACCTCCTCCGGCGGGACATCAAGGCCAGACTCATCGCGCATAGGAATCAGCGATGGGCTGAGAAACTTCGATCATTCACACCTGACCCGATGAATTTTCAGTCAATCCGCTTCTTCACACAACGACGCACCCGGATCCCGCCTCTTGCAACGGCTGCTGGTGATGTCTTCCGGCCCGACGATAAGGCGAATGCATTGGCTGACGCCTTCGAAGCCAACTTTCGCCCGCTCGACGAGGGAGTTGACCCCCAACGGGTTGCACACATTGAACGCGACGTGGAGGCGCTGCTTCAAGATGTGGAGGAGGAAGCCGACCCCATTCCGCCCGTCACGCCTCAGGAAGTTCACGAGGGCTTACGGACTCTGCCTGCCAACAAAGCCCCTGGTGTCGATGCCATCCCAGGCTTGGTCCTGAAGCAGCTGCCCTGGACGGCGATTGTGTATCTGGCAGCCATCTTTTCGTGGATCCTGCGAACTGCGAATTATCCACGCGCCTGGAAGCATTCCATCGTGGTGGCAGTACCTAAGCCTGGGAAAGACCGCCGCCACCCATCCAACTATAGGCCGATCAGCTTGCTACCCCATCTCAGCAAACTGTTCGAGAGGCTCCTGCTTCGCCGGTTACAAGTCCACATCGATGCTGAGGAACTCATGCCGCCGGAACAGTTCGGCTTTCGCAGTGGCCACTCCACCACGATGCAGATCCTTCGGGCTGTTGAATATATCGCCCAGACGTTCAACCAGCGCGACTATTGTGGGGCAGTCCTCTTCGACGTCAAGAAGGCGTTCGATAGCGTGTGGCACCAGGGACTCTTATGGAAAATACACCGACTGCACTTCCCGAAGGCCTACGTCCGTCTGATTGCGTCCTACTTGGAACACCGCACCTTTGCTGTACGAGTAGAAGATCGCCTCTCCAACGCCCGCCCTATCCGAGCTGGCGTCCCTCAAGGCTCTGTACTCGGACCGGTCCTCTACTGCTTGTTTACGTCGGACCTGCCAACACCTCCACGGGTCGAAAAAGCTGTGTACGCGGACGACACGATGTTGTTCTCTAGAAGTCGGTGGCGCGAGGTGCTGATCCCTCGCCTTCAGGCAGCTTGTCACGCCTTGCAAGATTGGGCTGCGAAATGGCGCATTGCATTTAATCCAGCGAAGACGCAGGCCATTGTCTTCACGAGGAAGAGGACTGCACCGGAACGACGACTCCGCCTCTACGACGTCGAAATACCGTGGAGTGACACCGTCCGCTACCTGGGGGTCCTCCTGGACAAGAGGTTGACCTGGAAGCCTCACATTGATGACGTGAGGCTCAAGGTTATTCAACGGATGGGCGCTCTCTACCCATTCCTCAATGAACACTCTGAGTTGACGCCGGCGAATGGCCTTCTCATCTTTCGCCTCTACCTCCGCCCGCTGTTTGATTATGCGTGCGAGGTCTGGGGCTGCGCAGCGAGGACACATCTTCAACGCCTCCAGAGTCTGCAGAACAAGATCCTGCGGCGGGTCTTCCATGTGCACTCGCAGTTCCCCCATGAATACCTCCACGAGGCAGCCGACGAGGACACCGTGCTGGAAAGGCACAAGAAGAGTGCCAGACGGTTCTATACCCGGACGAGGGTTTCTACGAACCCCCTCATCAGAGCGCTGGGAGCTCCTGCTAATCCCAGAGACCGCTATCGACGGCCAGTGGCCATGCTCGACAGATGAAGACTTGAAGCAGAAAAGCACTGCCATCCCCCTTCATACCCTGACGCCCAAAGGAAGCCCAACACCTGATGAAAACATGACGTCCCGCACACACTGATGTTACACATTAAATAAAGATGACACCATACCCACATGACACCTCAGCAGAAGCAGAAAATGCCGCAAGGTAAACTCTGCACCAAGCAGCTAATTTAAGTTAGCCTTAAGTACGCGGATGGAGCGCTTGCTACCGCCCAACGTCCGACAGCCTGTGCGGAGCAGCCCCAAACCTGCGCCACAACCGCCCGCGCCTTTCAAACCACCGAGGATGGGGCTACACACAGCCACACCACAGTCGCCAACCAGTCGCCACGGCAGCGCCGCAAACCACGGCCAAACTGCAGCTACCGCGCGCTACAGCCTGGGTCGGCCCGCCGAGAATCGCCGCCCCCGCCCAAATGCCGCCCCCACAGCCCCAGCCGACGACCCGCCACAATGGCCAAACCTTCGGCAAAACTCCCACACCGTCGCCGCGGCAGCCCGGCCAGCGCGGCCGGCGCCACAGCCACACAAGCCGAGGCGTGCGGCGATGACGGCCGTGCAAACGCGCCTCCGCCGCCCCATCGCCTTCCGTCGCCCTCCCGCCGTTTCCCGATCGGCCCGCAGCCGTCGGGCCACATCGCGCGCCGTCCTCCTCCTCTCGCCCGCCAACATTCACAGCCGTTTCTCAACAATTGCCCGCCGCAAACGGACGCCGCCTGCGCAACAGGCGCCGCCGCCCCTCGCCGCTTCCGACCCAACCCCTCGACCGAGGCAAACCGCAATCCGAATCTACAGACCAACCCAATCTGCCGTCAAGCACACACGACAGCCGACCTTACACGTTACGCGTTACACATTACGTTTACACGTCTACGTTAGGTTAGGTTAGGTGGACGTGGGTTAGGTTAAGGGGACTTGGGTTAGGTTAAGCGTCAAACTTAGGTTAAGCATTCAAACACGTCAGGCGTCAGAGGTTAGGTTAGGTTAGGTTAGGTTAGGTTAGGTTACACGTTAGGTTAAGGGGTCAGTGCTAGGTTAAGAAGCGTCAAACGTAGGTTACAAAAGCGTTCAAACGTGAGGCGTGAGCCGGACAGCTTACCTTACGTAGACGTTAGGGGCTCACAGGCTGAGCTCACCTCGCCACACCACACGTTAGGTTCGGTTCGGTTCGCTCGGCTCAGCGTAAAGCGCCGAGGTCAGGGTTACGTTCGTTCACCTTCGGGCGCCACACTTTCGGTTGAAAGGTCGCGACGGGACGACGTCGGCAGGCACGCCGCAAACGAACAAAAACGTACAGACGACGTCGGAAACCGCCGACAGACGGGGGAGCAGCACGACCACGACCACGACCAGACACCGAGCGCGAACGAGACACACGCGAACCACCCCCACCGGCCAAAGGGCACCACACAACAACCCAGAGCACCACGTGTCGACACCAGAGCAACCCGCCGCTCACGCGACATGGCTGGCACCGAAGGGCAACCGCCCGCAACTGCGCTTTCCGCGCCGGCCCGGATGCACGTCGTGCTACAACAACACCACTACCGTACACAGCCGCTGTTCACAACATCACTATCAATGGCGCGCCCGCGGCTCGCCGCCGTCGCAGTCGCAGCCCCAACGCCAGCACTTTTGCACCACCATTCACACGCACCGCAACACAGCTCGCCGACACAGCCGAACAAAACAAACACCACACAACAACAGCAACAACGCCGCCGCCTCTACTTGTGCCGGCGACCCACCCCGCCGATGGCGCACCTCTCGCCAGCCGGCAATCGACACACACGCACCCACCCACCGGGGCCCAGTGCAAAAAAAAAAAAAAAAAAAAAACACACAAAAACAAAAAAACCAAACAACACAAACGACACGGGAAGCGCACACCGCCACTTCGCGCGCACGCCACCAACCAGTCGTCGTCTCAAAATAACAAACACAAACAAAATAAACTAACAACTAGGGCAACACAAAACAAAAACGCCTCGCACGAACCGCCCACAAAAAGGACAAGCACACGCACAGCCTCTGCTGACGACCACGACGCAGCGGCACGCTGCTCCTGTCCCGCGCCCCGCGCCCCACTCGATTCACAACTCACGCGACACCGTCAACGACGGGCTCGCTTCCCGCAACCTACCACCTTTCCGCCACGACGCACAGCCCCAGCCCCACCCGACGACGCCCGTGGCAACGACTGCACTTTCACCACCGCCTCCCCCTTCCCCCCCAAAACACACACACACACACACACACAGCCAGCCAAAAACGCACTCGCGACCCACACATGCACGTGCATCGGCACACGCCAACCAGTCAACGTCGACAACCACACGCAAGGCTCGAAACGAAACCGGCGTCCTTCCACGTTGCCATCAAGCTACGCGACACAAGACACAAGGAACCAACACAACAGCCGGCCCCACTAATTCCCACTCTCACGCCGCAAAAAGCACACCGAAACCGCCAAACGCACGCACATTCCCCTTCGCACTGACACCACCGACCGGCTCGCTACCACACACCTCTCGGCAGCCGTTTCACGCCAATTCGCCACACCGCCCACACAGTCGACAAGCGCCCGCCCTGTACGGCACACGCAACGACGCAGCGCAGCAAAGGGCGCCCGCAACACATACCTCTCCGCCGCCCGACGCGCCAACCGCCACACCACACCGCCAGCCACTCGCAAATTGTGCACTGCCACCAGCCACACGTCCAACACGCCGCGCCGCCTCCGGCCACCCGCCAGGGGGCGCTCACGTCCGCGACAACAGCGCGGCCCGCCGGGCCGGGCCGAACCGAACCGAGCCGCCGCTGCTCTGCACTCGGCACGGCCACACCCTGCTGCAGACCGGGCTCGTCCCTCTGTACGCGTCTGCCTGCGCATCAACACAACACGACCTTTTTTTTTTTTTTCCTCTCTACCGCCATCCCTTCTTCTCGCGTTTTACTCGTTGTTGCAGCAGCGGCGCACACCTACACATCCACAGCCCCAGCCGAGCCGGCCTCACCTCAGGGCCCGCCGCCAGCGTCTCCTCCTCGGGCACAGGTGCGGTGCTGTGGCCGCCCATCCAACCGCATTGCTGGCCGTCCAGCCACCAGGCGTTCCCACTGCCGCGAGCCACGCCGCGCACCGACCCTGCTGCAGAAAACGAAGCATAGCCAGAGACCGACCGATACACAAAGCAAGCCGTCGCCTCGCCTCTTGTCCTTCCTGCCTTCCTTCCGCCCCCGCCCTTCTCACACCACCGCCTCTCCACTTTCGCCCCCCCCCCCCTCCTTTTTTTTCTTCTTTCTTTCTTTCTTTGGCCCTCTCTCCTTCCCGCCATGGCGGTTACGGCACCGCCTGCAGCGGCAGATTTTTTGCGCCCACACGCCTACTCCTACCACCATTAACCTTGCCCTGCCCTGCCCATCAACGTCGCAGTCGAACCGACGCTTGCCAACACACTGCCCACGTTCCTTTCTCTTTTCGGCCTACGCCCATTACGCGCCGCCGCCACAGCACCTTCCCTTCCCACAACACACCGACGTCATCACACGCACCCAAAACAGGGGCCACGACCGTGTTCCTCGCCCACTCCCATCCCGCACGGTACGCACATTCCCAACTACTACCGCGCACCCTCCCTTTCCACTCTGTGTGTCTCTGTGTCTGTGTCCTGTCCGCGCGTGACGCCTCTCAACATCCGCCGTCCCCCGTCCCGTTTTCGCCCCCATGCCGTCGTCGCGCCGCCTCCTCCCCGTCCACCGCCGCCCCTGTCCGCCCCGCACCACACCATACACCGCTGCTTGTCCCGGCCGTTGCCACCAAAGGCGCCGACCGCAAACGCGCCACGCCGCAGCCCCCGTGCGTCTCGCGCTCGCTTGCATCTCCGTGCCGACGCTGCCTCTCTTCCCACTCGCACTCGACCTCGACAACACAGTCTTTGGCTCCGCCACTGCGTGTTCCGGTGGTACGCACGCTGCAACACGTATGTATTCATTACCAGAGCGATGGCGAGGCATGACAGCATCTCTGTCTGACCAGAGAGTTCTTTATCGCTGCTAGTCGGCGCTTGGACCGCGCCAGACGACAGTAGTGGCACGCACCGGGTCGCCAGGAACAGTTGTTATATATATTGTAGCGCGAGTCGGGAGAGGTAGTAGTCGGTCGACAGTAGTAGCGGGTGGACGGTTGTACTGAGCGGGCGTCGGCGGCGTGCTCTGCTCGTCTCGCGACTCTGGTCACGGTTCGGGACGATGTATAGTATATTGTGTTATAATCAAGAGGTGGTGTGACGCTGCATTGCGCAAATCTGATAACGTATGTTCATTGTACTTATTTTGTTCAACAACACAAGCCCCACTATTACTTTTTTTCTAAAGTAACTTTTGTCTCTTAACGAAAAACATTCACTTTTTAAAGACTACTTCCTATGGCATTTCCCTCCAAGGAGTGCAATTAATTACCAGCCAGCACTCATTCATTGCACACAGCTGTGTAAGGGGTATCTACAATCGAGGAGCGGATATAAATGCAATTTTTTGTTTCTTTTTGTTTTTTGTTTTGTGTGTGTGTTGTAACCTCCCAGCAATATTTAAAATAATGGACAATGTTATTTACGGATGCTAATGGACATTGCGCTAATTGTAACCTCGCCCACAATGAGAGGTATTGAAAATGGCAACAACAATGTGCAATTCGCAATCTGACTCAAATATAAAGTCTTCACACAACATTTAAAAAAGTCCGTTCAGTGACAAGAAACTTCAATTAAACCGAAATATCGGTCTTTGGCCCTGTGCAAAACAATCGGAATTAAAGTCTTACCTCCGAATAAATGGATGTCACATTTCTGCTCTGGTTGTTGCGCAGCGCTTGGAGGAACTGCATTGCAAATAATAATATTCTCTTTTTTTGTGATTTTAGTGACATTTTTCTTCAAAGAAGTGGAACGAACTCTTTAGTTCAATAAAAGATTAAATGTTTGAAAAATGCTTTTGAAATAAAAATTATTATTGGGGAACTTGTTGGAGCATAATTACAATAAATACAATTTCTCATTATCTAATGATTATATTAATTAACAGTATACCTTATTCACCATCTTGACCAGTGTTGCCGACCGCCTACATCACACAACCGCACTCGGCTGCTACTACTGACCGACCGCTCTGCATGACGACTATTAGCGTACTGCACGCGACGACTACTGACAGAGTACAGCCCTCAACTACACAGACTGACTGACTGACTGAGAACCGCTCGCAACACTCGCGCAGTCCAGCGCAAACTCTCTGGTCACAGATGCTACAATGTCTCGCCATCGCTACTATGTTACATACGTGTTTCAGTGTCTTTTTCATTGGGGTAACGATCTTTGGCTCTTTTTATTCTGAATACAGGGCCAAAGGTCAACGGCTGCTGCCCTTATACAATTTATCAGGTTTCATTATGTCTGTTGCAATGTTACATACGGTTCACTCTTTCATTAATATTATCGTTGGGTTTGTTTTGTAGGGACGTTAACATTCTGGCACATTTTTATTATCATCGGACTCTCTGCTATTTGTGCAGGGAGGTTATACCTGGGTCCATTTCCATTTCCATTTACATTTTAATATTGATAGACTTTTTGTTTTCTTTTTTGTTTCTTGTTGTTTTTCCTTCTTTTTTTTTGTTGTTTTTTTTCTTTTGTTTTGTTTTTCCCGCTCTCACCACCACCGCCGCATCACGCCTTCCGTTTTCTTGGTTTCTTTTCTGTGCTTCAACATCACCGCGCCCCATTTCCACACCACAGCCATCAGCCTCCAAGACGGGCGGGCGCAGTGTGCCATTTCCGGCGCACAAGCACACCCGTACGGTACTCTCCTCGCCCCCACGCCACCAACAACACAGCGACCACGCGGCTTTCAGGCACGGCACGGCACGGCACGGCACCGGCGAAATGCGCCGCCCCCGCCCCCGCCCCTCCGCGCATCCGTCCGTCTCGCCACGTTCACTGACAGCCGCGTCTGCGGCTACACCACGACAACCACAACACAACACCGCTCCCCTCCCTGGCAACTCACATTGTTTTTCTCCTCCTCTTTTGCACAAACCACAACGCCGAGCACAGGCGCAAGCCACCCACACCGCGCCCCTCCCCGTCCCGTCTTTGGCCGCCGCTCCTCGTTTCCTCGTTTGCCCCCTCCCATCTCCCGAAATGCCATGCCAGCAGCGTTACGCATGCCCCTCCCCTGTCCACACAACACTACCGCCTAACGAACAGCCTTTTCCGGGCCACATGCAGGGCACGCCCACCTCCAAACACTGCCAATTCACGGACGCACGCACGCACACACACACACACACACACACACACACACTCACTTTCTCGACACCTTTCTGTACGGAGGGTGCGTCATCTCGACCGTGACAGAGTGACGGCAACTATCGACGATCCATTTCCCCCCACTGGTAAAACATGTCCACTAACACCTACATACATCATTCAAGTACACAGACAATAGCATACACACAATGGGAGGGCACACGAACATGGACGGCACGGCACTGTCATACACTCTTCCTCAGAACCATATCAACAAACGTTACGTACATCCGGGAAAGCGAAAGCGAAAGCGAAAGCAAAGGCAAAGCCCAATGCAGCCGTCAAAGGTAACGTTCACCACGGCAGACACTTGCAGCCGCGCCGCCGTTAAACGCATTTCAGTGCGGCTCCAATACGCCTCCGACACGGGAACGTTCCGTTGCTCTACGAATGCGTTTCTCCCCTTTTTCCCTTCCTCTCTCTTTTGCCCCCCCCCTCCTTGCACTCTTGCCTCATTCCTCACGTTCTGCCCAGACATTCGACCGATCAGAGTCAACCTTTCGTTACCGTTCTCAGCGCGACGGTGTACAACAGTATGACGGGTGTGCCCAAGACTTCGGTTCAGTTGCGTGACGCCGGTCTATCGCGCCGATCGACAGTTACTCAGGGGGCGACGGATCGGACCACGTCACCGACACACAAAACACTTTCAAACAAACAAACAAATACATACCGGATGGACACAGACAAACACGTGTACAGACATTCGCCAAACAAACGACCGGCGCCGCCGCCGCCGCCGCCGTCTAGCGTGCATCTTGAATGACGACATCGGTGTGCGTGCGTCGTACGCAATCAGTCAGACACGGCTATCAAACATCAGAGTCGAATGGTACATCATCGTGCGTGTCGCCGTACACGTACAGTACAATACAACAACAATGCGTCTTAATGGCACGTTCATTTCAACGTCACTCACACACCTCCACGCTGCAGTTACGTCGCACCATTGTCAAACTCGGCGTACAGCAAAGGGAATAGTGGGCGGCAAAAACAAACCAAACAAAAACATTTCACATTTCACCCTCGCCATGTATGATGTGCAAAAAAACAAACCCGCAAACGGCCGTCGTTACGGTGACACAAAAGTCGCCGATCGCACTGTCCCCCCTCGCAGACGGGTAACACACAAACACACACACACCCCAACAACACCAATGGGTCAAAAACCACGCCAACGAGGCGTGCCACCATTCCACGCCACGGCGACCAACCTCGTGGCCGTACCCCGCGCAACACGCTTTGACGCGCCCCCCCCACCCACAATCAAAATGCACACATACATCACAGCCGTCCACACAAACAACAACAACAACAACAATTCCGCCCTTCCCGCAAAAGGCAAGTTGGTGGCCCTGAAAAGGGCCGTTTCGCCGCTCTCGCAACGGAGGAGCCTTCTCCATCCTTCCTTCCATTCCAGAGCCACCTCCTTACTTGGAGCTCGTGTACTTGGTCACCGCCTTCGTGCCCTCGCTCACGGCGTGCTTGGCCAGCTCGCCAGGCAGCAACAGCCGCACAGCGGTCTGGATCTCGCGGGACGTGATGGTCGAGCGCTTGTTGTAGTGCGCCAGGCGAGAAGCCTCGGCCGCAATGCGCTCGAAAATGTCGTTCACGAAGCTGTTCATGATGCTCATCGCCTTCGACGAGATGCCCGTGTCAGGGTGCACCTGCTTCAGCACCTTGTAGATGTAGATGGCATAGCTCTCCTTCCTCTTGCGCTTCTTCTTCTTGTCGCCCTTCGAAATGTTCTTCTGCGCCTTGCCAGCCTTCTTGGCGGCCTTCCCGCTAGTCTTGGGCGGCATCTCCAACCAACGTACGGCAGCAGCAACACCAGTAGCAAGCGCTCCGCTCTAGTCAGCGTCTCCCCACACAGTGGCACCCGCCGCCAGCCGCCGCCGCACCTTTACCAGCTCGCCCTGTTGCGGCCGCCGACCAATGGGGCGCGCGCGCAACCGGCCGCCGCACCCGAGCCCATAAAGCACCCCCACCCCGGCTGCGCCGGCACGCACTCCGCTGCTCGACTCGCTGCCGCTCGCACCGGTCGTTTTCGTTTCCGTTTCGTGTGCACCGTCGCTAGCCCATCGCCATGTCCGGACGCGGAAAGGGAGGCAAAGTCAAGGGCAAGTCAAAGTCCCGCTCAAGCAGGGCTGGGCTCCAGTTCCCGGTCGGCAGAATCCACCGCCTCCTGCGCAAGGGAAACTACGCAGAGCGCGTCGGCGCCGGGGCGCCCGTCTACCTCGCCGCCGTCATGGAGTACCTCGCGGCTGAGGTGCTCGAGCTGGCCGAAACGCGGCCCGCGACAACAAGAAGACGCGCATCATCCCGCGCCACCTGCAGCTTGCCATCCGCAACGACGAGGAGCTCAACAAGCTCCTGTCGGGCGTCACCATCGCACAGGGTGGTGTCCTGCCCAACATCCAGGCCGTCCTGCTGCCAAAGAAGACCGAGAAGAAGGCCTAAAGGAGGCCAGGCAATCGCAGCGCCGCGTGCTCCCCTGCACGCAACGCGCTTTGCCGGCTCGGCCCACAACAATCGGCCCTTTTCAGGGCCACCACACAAACCTACGTCCAAAGCAAAATTTCAGTCGTCCTCGCCGCACCTTGTTTTGTTTTAACTTTGCACTGTCACAGCACAGCCGCCGCCGGCGCACGTCCGCCATCTTGTCGTCCACACAGCCCGTGTGGCCCAACACACACACACACGCACACATTTTGCACCGTCGCAGTCGCCTTCCAAACCGACAACGGCAGCAATAATGACCATTGTTAAAGGGAGGCGTGTCGACACACCGCCCTCCACTCCCGCGCGCAACGGCCGTCGACACGAACGAAACAGCTGATCCGGCCGCCTATGCCCACACGCCTTGCCTCGGAAACCCCAACGCCGCCGCAAACAAACACACAGAGACAAACCACGCAAGCAAATAATCACCGCCTCTCGCACAACAACACACAGCCCGCCCGCCATCTCCGTCGCGATCGATACAAAGACACACAAACGAAGCAGCTCCACACACAGCCAGCCACATGACACGTTTCCTTTCCTTCTCCCCTCCCAGTCACATCACGTCGCTCAAACGGAAAGAAAGAAACAAACAAACAAACAACACAGCGCGCACACACGCAGCAACAACACAGACTCTTTCGCACTTTTCAACTTCCGAACAGTGTGGTGGCCCTGAAAAGGGCCGTTTTCTAGTCTCTCCCACCCACAAGCACGGCCGCGGGAAGGCCAGCGCCCGCTGCGACGCAGCCTAACCGCCGAAACCGTACAGGGTGCGCCCCTGCCTCTTCAGGGCGTACACCACGTCCATGGCCGTCACAGTCTTGCGCTTGGCGTGCTCAGTGTACGTCACCGCGTCGCGGATCACGTTCTCCAGGAACACCTTCAGCACCCCGCGGGTCTCCTCGTAGATCAGACCAGAGATGCGCTTCACGCCGCCCCTGCGAGCCAGGCGGCGGATGGCGGGCTTCGTGATGCCCTGGATGTTGTCGCGCAACACCTTGCGGTGCCGCTTGGCGCCACCCTTGCCGAGCCCCTTTCCTCCCTTGCCGCGGCCTGTCATCCTTCCTTCCTCGGGCAAAGCAAAACGTGCACAAACAGCAGCTGCAGCGGCTGGCGAGTCGGCTACGGTCTGCGCCCAGCGCGCCCGCCGCCCCCCTATATAGACTCTGGCCCGCCCTCCCCCCACCACGCGCAACCGAGGGCATATAAGCGCAGCACGGAGGCGCGCGGGCCCGTTGTCAAGGCAGCACCGGACGCCGCGCCGCACCTAACCTCCACGCACGCCGCTCCGCTACCGCTACCGCTACCGCCATGGCCCGCACAAAGCAAACGGCCCGCAAGTCCACCGGCGGAAAGGCGCCGCGCAAACAGCTCGCCACCAAGGCGGCGAGGAAGAGCGCGCCCGCCACCGGAGGCGTCAAGAAGCCCCACCGCTACAGGCCGGGCACCGTCGCCCTGCGAGAAATCAGGCGCTACCAGAAGAGCACAGAGCTGCTCATCCGCAAGCTGCCATTCCAGCGCCTAGTGCGCGAGATCGCCCAGGACTTCAAGACCGACCTGCGCTTCCAGAGCTCCGCAGTCATGGCCCTGCAGGAGGCCAGCGAGGCCTACCTCGTCGGCCTCTTCGAAGACACCAACCTGTGCGCAATCCACGCCAAGCGCGTCACCATCATGCCCAAGGACATCCAGCTCGCGCGCCGCATCCGCGGCGAGCGCGCCTAAACCGCGCCGCGGCACCGCACCGCACAAACAAAAACGGCCCTTTTCAGGGCCACTAACATCTCTCCGTCGCGAGCAAACTTTGTCGGTCGCCTGCCTCTCGCCCCGCAACCCAAAAACAAAAACCACCACTTCCCGTCCGTCCGCCACACCCGCTCACTCTGCCTGCCTGCTAGCAGCGCGCAACAATCACACATCATCCCTCCCCGGCGCTCAAAGCGCACAATACCCAACGGCCGACGTCACACCGCACGGGTGGCTGGCCGGCCGCCGCTTTCGTTTCGAAAACAAAAAAAACCCGCACTCCACTCCGACGGCCAACGGCCAGGCAGGCGCGCTCGCTCGCTCTACACGCCACCGAAATCCCCGCCGACTCCTTCCGCATCTCAACGTGCCCCCCCGTTGCAAAACATAACACACACACACACAAAGGAACAAAACAAAGACCAGACACGACTCGACAAGACAGACATCCGAGAAGAACGAACGCAGGCAAGCCAACCAACGTATTCAAACAAAACAACGTGACAGAAAACCAACCGTCGGCCGCCGCCACAAAACAAACACGGCGACAATCAACCACGACAACAACAACAACAACAACACCGCTTACCGCTACCGCCGCCCACACCCGCCACCGACCCCCGCAATCCAACCACCACGGCACGCAAACAGCATCCCCACGGGCATACAGAAACGCCAGACAGACACCCACACCAAACGCAACACGACAATCAAAACCTTCCCCGACGTGCTTTGATGGCCCTGAGAAGGGCCGTTTTGGGCCGCGCGTCTCTTGCGCGCCACTAGACGACGACGGGGGGTGGGGACGACGGAGTCAAGCGCCAAACCCTTCCTTTCCCATCTCTTTCTCCTCTACTCTACTTCTTCTTCTTGGGCGAAGCCTTCGCCTTAGACGGCGTCGTCGCCTTCTTCGGGCGCGGCGCCTTCGGCTTCTTCGTCGGAACCTTGGCGGCCTTCTTCGCCTTCGACGGCGACTTGGCCTTGGCCGGCTTGGCCGCAGCCGCCTTCTTCGCACCCGCGGGAGCGGCCGACGCCGCAGACGCCTTCTTGGCGGCGCCCGCCTTCCGACCGGTCGCCGCCTTCACGCCACCAGCCTTCTTTGCGCCGGCCGCACGGGCGCCCTTCTTCTCCTTGCTGGCCGGAGCGGCGCGCTTCTTCTTGGCACCGCCAGCACGAGCCTTGCCGCCCTCGGCCGCCCCCCCGCCGCCGGCGCCGGCAAGCTTGAACGAGCCGGACGCGCCCTTCCCCTTCGTCTGCACCAGCTCGCCCGCCACGACGGCCGACTTGAGGTACTTCTTGATAAACGGCGCCAGCTTCTCCGCGTCCAGCTTGTAGTGCGCGGCTATGTACTTCTTGATCGCCTGCAGCGACGACCCGCCGCGCTCCTTCAGACTCTTGATGGCGGCCGTCACCATCTCAGAGGTGCGCGGGTGCGCAGGCTTGGCGCGCGGCTTCTTCGCAGACGACGCAGACTTGGCCTTCTTCGTAGTGCCGGTGGCGGCGGGTGCCGCAGCAGTCTCGTTCGTAGCCGCCTGATCTGCCATTTCGACGACGCGCGTAACACACAGCGAGAGCGAGCGGGACGGCAGGCACGCAAGCACAAGAGCAGAGAATCACAAGGCCCAGCCAGTGTCGCGGGCGGGCGCGGACGGCCGAGAGAGCGGCCGCCACTCTGCGCGCCGCCGCGCCGC
>NW_025726701.1:0-50534 GCF_021461395.2 Schistocerca americana
GACTCACAGGAGAAGGATCATATTGTGCCCGAGACAGCAATATCCCCTTGGAGACAAGTCGGCTGGAGGACGATGTATTGAATCTCGACGCAATTTGAGTGTTCCATCGGCATTAGAAGGCCCTGAACGTTACAATTAACTATCATTTTTGCGTCGGATTCGAAAATCTAGACTCACAGGAGAACGACCATAAGGTGCCCGAGGCAGCAATAGACCCTTGGAGACAAGTCGGCTGGAGGACGATGTATTGGATCGCGACGCAATTTGAGTCTTCTATCGTCATTAGGAGGCGCTGAACGTTACAATTCACTATCATTTTTGCGTCGGATTCGAAAATCTAGACTCACAGGAGAAGGATCATATTGTGCCCGAGACAGCAATATCCCCTTGGAGACAAGTCGGCTGGAGGACGATGTATTGAATCTCGACGCAATTTGAGTGTCCCATCGTCATTAGAAGGCCCTGAACGTTACAATTAACTATCATTTTTGCGTCGGATTAGATAATCTAAACTCACAGGAGAACGACCATAAGGTGCCCGAGGCAGCAATAGACCCTTGGAGACAAGTCGGCTGGAGGACGATGTATTGGATCGCGACGCAATTTGAGTGTTCCATCGTCATTAGAAGGCCCTGAACGTTACAATTAACTATCATTTTTGCGTCGGATTCGAAAATCTAGACTCACAGGAGAACGACCATAAGGTGCCCGAGGCAGCAATAGACCCTTGGAGACAAGTCGGCTGGAGGCCGATGTATTGAATCTCGACGCAATTTGAGTGTTCCATCGGCATTAGAAGGCCCTGAACGTTACAATTAACTATCATTTTTGCGTCGGATTTGAAAGTCTAGACTCACAGGAGAAGGACCATGTGGTGCCCGAGGCAGCGATATCCCCTTGGAGACAAGTAGGCTGGAGGCCGATGTATTGATTCTCGACGCAATTTGAGTCTTCTATCGTCATTAGGAGGCGCTGAACGTTACAATTCACTATCATTTTTGCGTCGGATTCGAAAATCTAGACTCACAGGAGAAGGATCATATTGTGCCCGAGACAGCAATATCCCCTTGGAGACAAGTCGGCTGGAGGACGATGTATTGAATCTCGACGCAATTTGAGTGTCCCATCGTCATCAGAAGGCCCTGAACGTTACAATTAACTATCATTTTTGCGTCGGATTCGAAAATCTAGACTCACAGGAGAAGGATCATATTGTGCCCGAGACAGCAATAGACCCTAGGAGACAAGTCGGGCTGGAGGACGATGTATTGGATCGCGACGCAATTTGAGTGTTCCATCGTCATTACAAGGCCCTGAACGTTACAATTAACTATCATTTTTGCGTCGGATTCGAAAATCTAGACTCACAGGAGAACGACCATAAGGTGCCCGAGGCAGCAATAGAGACAAGTCGGCTGGAGAACGATGTATTGAATCTCGACGCAATTTGAGTCTTCTATCGTCATTAGGAGGCGCTGAACGTTACAATTCACTATCATTTTTGCGTCGGATTCGAAAATCTAGACTCACAGGAGAAGGATCATATTGTGCCCGAGACAGCAATATCCCCTTGGAGACAAGTCGGCTGGACGACGATAAATTGAATCTCGACGCAATTTGAGTGTCCCATCGTCATTAAAAGGCCCTGAACGTTACAATTAACTATCATTTTTGCGTCGGATTCGATAATCTAGACTCACAGGAGAAGGATCACAAAGTGCCCGAGGCAGCATTAGATCCTTGGAGACAAGTCGGCTGGAGGACGATGTATTGTATCTCGACGCAATTTGAGTGTTCCATCGTCATTACAAGGCCCTGAACGTTACAATTAACTATCATTTTTGCGTCGGATTCGAAAATCTAGACTCACAGGAGAACGACCATAAGGTGCCCGAGGCAGCAATAGACCCTTGGAGACAAGTCGGCTGTAGGCCGATGTATTGAATCTCGACGCAATTTGAGTGTTCCATCGTCATTACAAGGCCCTGAACGTTACAATTAACTACCATTTTTGCGTCGGATTCGAAAATCTAGACTCACAGGAGAACGACCATAAGGTGCCCGAGGCAGCAATAGACCCTTGGAGACAAGTCGGCTGGAGGACTATGTATTGGATCGCGACGCAATTTGAGTCTTCTATCGTCATTAGGAGGCGCTGAACGTTACAATTCACTATCATTTTGGCGTCGGATTCGAAAATCTAGACTCACAGGACAACGACCATAAGGTGCCCGAGGCAGCAGTAGACCCTTGGAGACAATTCGGCTGGAGGACGATGTATTGGATCGCGACGCAATTTGAGTCTTCTATCGTCATTAGGAGGCGCTGAACGTTACAATTCACTATCATTTTTGCGTCGGATTCGAAAATCTAGACTCACAGGAGAAGGATCATATTGTGCCCGAGACAGCAATATCCCCTTGGAGACAAGTCGGCTGGAGGACGATGTATTGAATCTCGACGCAATTTGAGTGTTCCATCGGCATTAGAAGGCCCTGAACGTTACAATTAACTATCATTTTTGCGTCGGATTCGAAAATCTAGACTCACAGGAGAACGACCATAAGGTGCCCGAGGCAGCAATAGACCCTTGGAGACAAGTCGGCTGGAGGACGATGTATTGGATCGCGACGCAATTTGAGTCTTCTATCGTCATTAGGAGGCGCTGAACGTTACAATTCACTATCATTTTTGCGTCGGATTCGAAAATCTAGACTCACAGGAGAAGGATCATATTGTGCCCGAGACAGCAATATCCCCTTGGAGACAAGTCGGCTGGAGGACGATGTATTGAATCTCGACGCAATTTGAGTGTCCCATCGTCATTAGAAGGCCCTGAACGTTACAATTAACTATCATTTTTGCGTCGGATTCGAAAATCTAGACTCACAGGAGAACGACCATAAGGTGCCCGAGGCAGCAATAGACCCTTGGAGACAAGTCGGCTGGAGGACGATGTATTGGATCGCGACGCAATTTGAGTGTTCCATCGTCATTACAAGGCCCTGAACGTTACAATTAACTATCATTTTTGCGTCGGATTCGATAATCTAAACTCACAGGAGAACGACCATAAGGTGCCCGAGGCAGCAATAGACCCTTGGAGACAAGTCGGCTGGAGGACGATGTATTGGATCGCGACGCAATTTGAGTCTTCTATCGTCATTAGGAGGCGCTGAACGTTACAATTCACTATCATTTTTGCGTCGGATTCGATAATCTAAACTCACAGGAGAAGGATCATATTGTGCCCGAGACAGCAATATCCCCTTGGAGACAAGTCGGCTGGAGGACGATGTATTGGATCGCGACGCAATTTGAGCCTTCTATCGTCATTAGGAGGCGCTGAACGTTACAATTCACTATCATTTTTGCGTCGGATTCGATAATCTAAACTCACAGGAGAAGGATCATATTGTGCCCGAGACAGCAATATCCCCTTGGAGACAAGTCGGCTGGAGGACGATGTATTGGATCGCGACGCAATTTGAGTCTTCTATCGTCATTAGGAGGCGCTGAACGTTACAATTCACTATCATTTTTGCGTCGGATTCGAAAATCTAGACTCACAGGAGAAGGATCATATTGTGCCCGAGACAGCAATATCCCCTTGGAGACAAGTCGGCTGGACGACGATAAATTGAATCTCGACGCAATTTGAGTGTCCCATCGTCATTAGAAGGCCCTGAACGTTACAATTAACTATCATTTTTGCGTCGGATTCGATAATCTAGACTCACAGGAGAAGGATCATAAAGTGCCCGAGGCAGCATTAGATCCTTGGAGACAAGTCGGCTGGAGGACGATGTATTGTATCTCGACGCAATTTGAGTGTTCCATCGTCATTACAAGGCCCTGAACGTTACAATTAACTATCATTTTTGCGTCGGATTCGAAAATCTAGACTCACAGGAGAACGACCATAAGGTGCCCGAGGCAGCAATAGACCCTTGGAGACAAGTCGGCTGGAGGCCGATGTATTGAATCTCGACGCAATTTGAGTGTTCCATCGTCATTACAAGGCCCTGAACGTTACAATTAACTATCATTTTTGCGTCGGATTCGAAAATCTAGACTCACAGGAGAACGACCATAAGGTGCCCGAGGCAGCAATAGACCCTTGGAGACAAGTCGGCTGGAGGACGATGTATTGGATCGCGACGCAATTTGAGTCTTCTATCGTCATTAGGAGGCGCTGAACGTTACAATTCACTATCATTTTGGCGTCGGATTCGAAAATCTAGACTCACAGGACAACGACCATAAGGTGCCCGAGGCAGCAGTAGACCCTTGGAGACAATTCGGCTGGAGGACGATGTATTGGATCGCGACGCAATTTGAGTCTTCTATCGTCATTAGGAGGCGCTGAACGTTACAATTCACTATCATTTTTGCGTCGGATTCGAAAATCTAGACTCTCAGGAGAAGGATCATATTGTGCCCGAGACAGCAATATCCCCTTGGAGACAAGTCGGCTGGAGGACGATGTATTGAATCTCGACGCAATTTGAGTGTCCCATCGTCATTAGAAGGCCCTGAACGTTACAATTAACTATCATTTTTGCGTCGGATTCGATAATCTAAACTCACAGGAGAACGACCATAAGGTGCCCGAGGCAGCAATAGACCCTTGAGACAAGTCGGCTGGAGGACGATGTATTGGATCGCGACGCAATTTGAGTGTTCCATCGTCATTAGAAGGCCCTGAACGTTACAATTAACTATCATTTTTGCGTCGGATTCGAAAATCTAGACTCACAGGAGAACGACCATAAGGTGCCCCAGGCAGCAATAGACCCTTGGAGACAAGTCGGCTGGAGGCCGATGTATTGAATCTCGACGCAATTTGAGTGTTCCATCGGCATTAGAAGGCCCTGAACGTTACAATTAACTATCATTTTAGCGTCGGATTTGAAAGTCTAGACTCACAGGAGAAGGACCATGTGGTGCCCGAGGCAGCGATATCCCCTTGGAGACAAGTAGGCTGGAGGCCGATGTATTGATTCTCGACGCAATTTGAGTCTTCTATCGTCATTAGGAGGCGCTGAACGTTACAATTCACTATCATTTTTGCGTCGGATTCGAAAATCTAGACTCACAGGAGAAGGATCATATTGTGCCCGAGACAGCAATATCCCCTTGGAGACAAGTCGGCTGGGAGGACGATGTATTGAATCTCGACGCAATTTGAGTGTTCCATCGGCATTAGAAGGCCCTGAACGTTACAATTAACTATCATTTTTGCGTCGGATTCGAAAATCTACTCACAGGAGAAGTTCATACGGTGCTCGAGACAGTAATATACCCCTTGGAGACAAATCGGCTGGAGGACGATGTATTGAATCTCGACGCAATTTGAGTCTTCTGTCGTCATTAGGAGGCGCTGAACGTTACAATTAACTATCATTTTTGCGTCGGATTCGAAAATCTAGACTCACAGGAGAAGGATCATATTGTGCCCGAGACAGCAATATCCCCTTGGAGACAAGTCGGCTGGAGGACGATGTATTGAATCTCGACGCAATTTGAGTGTCCCATCGTCGTTAGAAGGCCCTGAACGTTACAATTAACTATCATTTTTGCGTCGGATTCGAAAATCTAGACTCACAGGAGAACGACCATAAGGTGCCCGAGGCAGCAATAGACCCTTGGAGACAAGTCGGCTGGAGGACGATGTATTGGATCGCGACGCAATTTGAGTGTTCCATCGTCATTACAAGGCCCTGAACGTTACAATTAACTATCATTTTTGCGTCGGATTCGATAATCTAAACTCACAGGAGAACGACCATAAGGTGCCCGAGGCAGCAATAGACCCTTGGAGACAAGTCGGCTGGAGGACGATGTATTGGATCGCGACGCAATTTGAGTCTTCTATCGTCATTAGGAGGCGCTGAACGTTACAATTCACTATCATTTTTGCGTCGGATTCGATAATCTAAACTCACAGGAGAAGGATCATATTGTGCCCGAGACAGCAATATCCCCTTGGAGACAAGTCGGCTGGAGGACGATGTATTGGATCGCGACGCAATTTGAGTCTTCTATCGTCATTAGGAGGCGCTGAACGTTACAATTCACTATCATTTTTGCGTCGGATTCGATAATCTAAACTCACAGGAGAAGGATCATATTGTGCCCGAGACAGCAATATCCCCTTGGAGACAAGTCGGCTGGAGGACGATGTATTGGATCGCGACGCAATTTGAGTCTTCTATCGTCATTAGGAGGCGCTGAACGTTACAATTCACTATCATTTTTGCGTCGGATTCGAAAATCTAGACTCACAGGAGAAGGATCATATTGTGCCCGAGACAGCAATATCCCCTTGGAGACAAGTCGGCTGGACGACGATAAATTGAATCTCGACGCAATTTGAGTGTCCCATCGTCATTAGAAGGCCCTGAACGTTACAATTAACTATCATTTTTGCGTCGGATTCGATAATCTAGACTCACAGGAGAAGGATCATAAAGTGCCCGAGGCAGCATTAGATCCTTGGAGACAAGTCGGCTGGAGGACGATGTATTGTATCTCGACGCAATTTGAGTGTTCCATCGTCATTACAAGGCCCTGAACGTTACAATTAACTATCATTTTTGCGTCGGATTCGAAAATCTAGACTCACAGGAGAACGACCATAAGGTGCCCGAGGCAGCAATAGACCCTTGGAGACAAGTCGGCTGGAGGCCGATGTATTGAATCTCGACGCAATTTGAGTGTTCCATCGTCATTACAAGGCCCTGAACGTTACAATTAACTATCATTTTTGCGTCGGATTCGAAAATCTAGACTCACAGGAGAACGACCATAAGGTGCCCGAGGCAGCAATAGACCCTTGGAGACAAGTCGGCTGGAGGACGATGTATTGGATCGCGACGCAATTTGAGTCTTCTATCGTCATTAGGAGGCGCTGAACGTTACAATTCACTATCATTTTTGCGTCGGATTCGAAAATCTAGACTCACAGGACAACGACCATAAGGTGCCCGAGGCAGCAGTAGACCCTTGGAGACAATTCGGCTGGAGGACGATGTATTGGATCGCGACGCAATTTGAGTCTTCTATCGTCATTAGGAGGCGCTGAACGTTACAATTCACTATCATTTTTGCGTCGGATTCGAAAATCTAGACTCACAGGAGAAGGATTATATTGTGCCCGAGACAGCAATATCCCCTTGGAGACAAGTCGGCTGGAGGACGATGTATTGAATCTCGACGCAATTTGAGTGTTCCATCGGCATTAGAAGGCCCTGAACGTTACAATTAACTATCATTTTTGCGTCGGATTCGAAAATCTAGACTCACAGGAGAACGACCATAAGGTGCCCGAGGCAGCAATAGACCCTTGGAGACAAGTCGGCTGGAGGACGATGTATTGGATCGCGACGCAATTTGAGTCTTCTATCGTCATTAGGAGGCGCTGAACGTTACAATTCACTATCATTTTTGCGTCGGATTCGAAAATCTAGACTCACAGGAGAAGGATCATATTGTGCCCGAGACAGCAATATCCCCTTGGAGACAAGTCGGCTGGAGGACGATGTATTGAATCTCGACGCAATTTGAGTGTCCCATCGTCATTAGAAGGCCCTGAACGTTACAATTAACTATCATTTTTGCGTCGGATTCGATAATCTAAACTCACAGGAGAACGACCATAAGGTGCCCGAGGCAGCAATAGACCCTTGGAGACAAGTCGGCTGGAGGACGATGTATTGGATCGCGACGCAATTTGAGTGTTCCATCGTCATTAGAAGGCCCTGAACGTTACAATTAACTATCATTTTTGCGTCGGATTCGAAAATCTAGACTCACAGGAGAACGACCATAAGGTGCCCGAGGCAGCAATAGACCCTTGGAGACAAGTCGGCTGGAGGCCGATGTATTGGATCGCGACGCAATTTGAGTCTTCTATCGTCATTAGGAGGCGCTGAACGTTACAATTCACTATCATTTTTGCGTCGGATTCGATAATCTAAACTCACAGGAGAAGGATCATATTGTGCCCGAGACAGCAATATCCCCTTGGAGACAAGTCGGCTGGAGGACGATGTATTGGATCGCGACGCAATTTGAGTCTTCTATCGTCATTAGGAGGCGCTGAACGTTACAATTCACTATCATTTTTGCGTCGGATTCGATAATCTAAACTCACAGGAGAAGGATCATATTGTGCCCGAGACAGCAATATCCCCTTGGAGACAAGTCGGCTGGAGGACGATGTATTGGATCGCGACGCAATTTGAGTCTTCTATCGTCATTAGGAGGCGCTGAACGTTACAATTCACTATCATTTTTGCGTCGGATTCGAAAATCTAGACTCACACACCTAGCAGAGAAGGATCATATTGTGCCCGAGACAGCAATATCCCCTTGGAGACAAGTCGGCTGGACGACGATAAATTGAATCTCGACGCAATTTGAGTGTCCCATCGTCATTAGAAGGCCCTGAACGTTACAATTAACTATCATTTTTGCGTCGGATTCGATAATCTAGACTCACAGGAGAAGGATCATAAAGTGCCCGAGGCAGCATTAGATCCTTGGAGACAAGTCGGCTGGAGGACGATGTATTGTATCTCGACGCAATTTGAGTGTTCCATCGTCATTACAAGGCCCTGAACGTTACAATTAACTATCATTTTTGCGTCGGATTCGAAAATCTAGACTCACAGGAGAACGACCATAAGGTGCCCGAGGCAGCAATAGACCCTTGGAGACAAGTCGGCTGGAGGCCGATGTATTGAATCTCGACGCAATTTGAGTGTTCCATCGTCATTACAAGGCCCTGAACGTTACAATTAACTATCATTTTTGCGTCGGATTCGAAAATCTAGACTCACAGGAGAACGACCATAAGGTGCCCGAGGCAGCAATAGACCCTTGGAGACAAGTCGGCTGGAGGACGATGTATTGGATCGCGACGCAATTTGAGTTTTCTATCGTCATTAGGAGGCGCTGAACGTTACAATTCACTATCATTTTTGCGTCGGATTCGAAAATCTAGACTCACAGGACAACGACCATAAGGTGCCCGAGGCAGCAGTAGACCCTTGGAGACAATTCGGCTGGAGGACGATGTATTGGATCGCGACGCAATTTGAGTCTTCTATCGTCATTAGGAGGCGCTGAACGTTACAATTCACTATCATTTTTGCGTCGGAATCGAAAATCTAGACTCACAGGAGAAGGATCATATAGTGCCCGAGACAGCAATATCCCGTTGGAGACAAGTCGGCTGGAGGACGATGTATTGAATCTCGACGCAATTTGAGTGTTCCATCGGCATTAGAAGGCCCTGAACGTTACAATTAACTATCATTTTTGCGTCGGATTCGAAAATCTAGACTCACAGGAGAACGACCATAAGGTGCCCGAGGCAGCAATAGACCCTTGGAGACAAGTCGGCTGGAGGACGATGTATTGAATCTCGACGCAATTTGAGTCTTCTGTCGTCATTAGGAGGCGCTGAACGTTACAATTCCCTATCATTTTTGCGTCGGATTCGAAAATCTAGACTCACAGGAGGAGGATCATATTGTGCCCGAGACAGCAATATCCCCTTGGAGACAAGTCGGCTGGAGGACGATGTATTGAATCTCGACGCAATTTGAGTGTCCGATCGTCATTAGAAGGCCCTGAACGTTACAATTAACTATCATTTTTGCGTCGGATTCGATAATCTAGACTCACAGGAGAAGGATCATAAAGTGCCCGAGGCAGCATTAGATCCTTGGAGACAAGTCGGCTGGAGGACGATGTATTGAATCTCGACGCAATTTGAGTGTCCCATCGTCATTAGAAGGCCCTGAACGTTACAATTAACTATCATTTTTGCGTCGGATTCGATAATCTAAACTCACAGGAGAACGACCATAAGGTGCCCGCGGCAGCAATAGACCCTTGGAGACAATTCGGCTGGAGGACGATGTATTGGATCGCGACGCAAAATGAGTGTTCCGTCGTCATTACAAGGCCCTGAACCTTACAATTAACTATCAGTTTCGCGTCGGATTCGAAAATCTGCTCACAGGAGAAGTTCATACGGTGCTCGAGACAGCAATATACCCCTTGGAGACAAGTCGGCTGGAGGACGATGTATTGAATCTCGACGCAATTTGAGTGTACCATCGGCATTAGGAGGCCCTGAACGTTATAATTAACGATCATTTTTGCGTCGGATTCGATAATCTAAACTCACAGGAGAACGACCATAAGGTGCCCGAGGCAGCAATAGACCCTTGGAGGAAGTCGGCTGGAGGACGATGTATTGAATCTCGACGCAATTTGAGTGTTCCATCGTCATTACAAGGCCCTGAACGTTACAATTAACTATCATTTTTGCGTCGGATTCGAAAATCTAGACTCACAGGAGAACGACCATAAGGTGCCCGAGGCAGCAATAGACCCTTGGAGACAAGTCGGCTGGAGGACGATGTATTGAATCTCGACGCAATTTGAGTGTTCCATCGTCATTACAAGGCCCTGAACGTTACAACTAACTATCATTTTTGCGTCGGATTCGAAAATCTAGACTCACAGGAGAACGACCATAAGGTGCCCGAGGCAGCAATAGACCCTTGGAGACAAGTCGGCTGGAGGACGATGTATTGGATCGCGACGCAATTTGAGTCTTCTATCGTCATTAGGAGGCGCTGAACGTTACAATTCACTATCATTTTTGCGTCGGATTCGAAAATCTAGACTCACAGGAGAAGGATCATATTGTGCCCGAGACAGCAATATCCCCTTGGAGACAAGTCGGCTGGAGGACGATGTATTGAATCTCGATGCAATTTGAGTGTTCCATCGGCATTAGAAGGCCCTGAACGTTACAATTAACTATCATTTTTGCGTCGGATTCGATAATCTAGACTCACAGGAGAAGGATCATATTGTGCCCGAGACAGCAATATCCCCTTGGAGACAAGTCGGCTGGAGGACGATGTATTGGATCGCGATGCAATTTGAGTGTTCCATCGTCATTACAAGGCCCTGAACGTTACAATTAACTATCATTTTCGCGTCGGATTCGAAAATCTAGACTCACAGGAGAAGGATCATATTGTGCCCGAGGCAGCAATAGACCCTTGGAGACAAGTCGGCTGGAGGACGATGTATTGGATCGCGACGCAATTTGAGTGTTCCATCGTCATTAGGAGGCGTTGAACGTTACAATTCACTATCATTTTTGCGTCGGATTCGAAAATCTAGACTCACAGGAGAAGGATCATATTGTGCCCGAGAAAGCAATAGACCCTTGGAGACAAGTCGGCTGGAGGACGATGTATTGGATCGCGACGCAATTTGAGTGTTCCATCGTCATTACAAGGCCCTGAACGTTACAATTAACTATCATTTTTGCGTCGGATTCGATAATCTAAACTCACAGGAGAACGACCATAAGGTGCCCGAGGCAGCAATAGACCCTTGGAGACAAGTCGGCTGGAGGATGATGTATTGGGTCGCGACGCAATTTGAGTCTTCTATCGTCATTAGGAGGCGCTGAACGTTACAATTCACTATCATTTTTGCGTCGGATTCGATAATCTAAACTCACAGGAGAAGGATCATATTGTGCCCGAGACAGCAATATCCCCTTGGAGACAAGTCGGCTGGAGGACGATGTATTGGATCGCGACGCAATTTGAGTCTTCTATCGTCATTAGGAGGCGCTGAACGTTACAATTCACTATCATTTTTGCGCCGGATTCGAAAATCTAGACTCACAGGAGAAGGATCATATTGTGCCCGATACAGCAATATCCCCTTGGAGACAAGTCGGCTGGAGGACGATGTATTGAAACTCGACGCAATTTGAGTGTCCGATCGTCATTAGAAGGCCCTGAACGTTACAATTAACTATCATTTTTGCGTCGGATTCGATAATCTAGACTCACAGGAGAAGGATCATAAAGTGCCCGAGGCAGCATTAGATCCTTGGAGACAAGTCGGCTGGAGGACGATGTATTGAATCTCGACGCAATTTGAGTGTCCCATCGTCATTAGAAGGCCCTGAACGTTACAATTAACTATCATTTTTGCGTCGGATTCGATAATCTAAACTCACAGGAGAACGACCATAAGGTGCCCGAGGCAGCAATAGACCCTTGGAGACAAGTCGGCTGGAGGACGATGTATTGGATCGCGACGCAAAATGAGTGTCCCATCGTCATTACAAGGCCCTGAACCTTACAATTAACTACCAGTTTCGCGTCGGATTCGAAAATCTACTCACAGGAGAAGTTCATACGGTGCTCGAGACAGCAATATCCCCCTTGGAGACAAGTCGGCTGGAGGACGATGTATTGAATCTCGACGCAATTTGAGTGTTCCATCGGCATTAGGAGGCCCTGAACGTTATAATTAACGATCATTTTTGCGTCGGATTCGAAAATCTAGACTCACAGGAGAACGACCGTAAGGTGCCCGAGGCAGCAATAGACCCTTGGAGACAAGTCGGCTGGAGGAAGATGTATTGAATCTCGACGCAATTTGAGTGTTCCATCGTCATTACAAGGCCCTGAACGTTACAATTAACTATCATTTTTGCGTCGGATTCGAAAATCTAGACTCACAGGAGAATGACCATAAGGTGCCCGAGGCAGCAATAGACCCTTGGAGACAAGTCGGCTGGAGGACGATGTATTGAATCTCGACGCAATTTGAGTGTTCCATCGGCATTAGAAGGCCCTGAACGTTACAATTAACTATCATTTTTGCGTCGGATTCGATAATCTAGACTCACAGGAGAAGGATCATATTGTGCCCGAGACAGCAATATCCCCTTGGAGACAAGTCGGCTGGAGGACGATGTATTGGATGGCGATGCAATTTGAGTCTTCTATCGTCATTAGGAGGCGCTGAACGTTACAATTCACTATCATTTTTGCGTCGGATTCGAAAATCTAGACTCACAGGAGAAGGATCATATTGTGCCCGAGACAGCAATAGACCCTGGAGACAAGTCGGCTGGAAGGACGATGTATTGGATCGCGACGCAATTTGAGTGTTCCATCGTCATTACAAGGCCCTGAACGTTACAATTAACTATCATTTTTGCGTCGGATTCGAAAATCTAGACTCACAGGAGAACGACCATAAGGTGCCCGAGGCAGCAATAGACCCTTGGAGACAAGTCGGCTGGAGGAAGATGTATTGGATCGCGACGCAATTTGAGTCTTCTATCGTCATTAGGAGGCGCTGAACGTTACAATTCACTATCATTTTTGCGTCGGATTCGAAAATCTAGACTCACAGGAGAAGGATCATATTGTGCCCGAGACAGCAATATCCCCTTGGAGACAAGTCGGCTGGAGGACGATGTATTGAATCTCGACGCAATTTGAGTGTCCCATCGTCATTAGAAGGCCCTGAACGTTACAATTAACTATCATTTTTGCGTCGGATTCGATAATCTAAACTCACAGGAGAACGACCATAAGGTGCCCGAGGCAGCAATAGACCCTTGGAGACAAGTCGGCTGGAGGACGATGTATTGGATCGCGACGCAATTTGAGTGTTCCATCGTCATTAGGAGGCGTTGAACGTTACAATTCACTATCATTTTTGCGTCGGATTCGAAAATCTAGACTCACAGGAGAAGGATCATATTGTGCCCGAGAAAGCAATAGACCCTTGGAGACAAGTCGGCTGGAGGACGATGTATTGGATCGCGACGCAATTTGAGTGTTCCATCGTCATTACAAGGCCCTGAACGTTACAATTAACTATCATTTTTGCGTCGGATTCGATAATCTAAACTCACAGGAGAACGACCATAAGGTGCCCGAGGCAGCAATAGACCCTTGGAGACAAGTCGGCTGGAGGATGATGTATTGGATCGCGACGCAATTTGAGTCTTCTATCGTCATTAGGAGGCGCTGAACGTTACAATTCACTATCATTTTTGCGTCGGATTCGATAATCTAGACTCACAGGAGAAGGATCATAAAGTGCCCGAGGCAGCATTAGATCCTTGGAGACAAGTCGGCTGGAGGACGATGTATTGAATCTCGACGCAATTTGAGTGTCCCATCGTCATTAGAAGGCCCTGAACGTTACAATTAACTATCATTTTTGCGTCGGATTCGATAATCTAAACTCACAGGAGAACGACCATAAGGTGCCCGAGGCAGCAATAGACCCTTGGAGACAAGTCGGCTGGAGGACGATGTATTGGATCGCGACGCAAAATGAGTGTCCCATCGTCATTACAAGGCCCTGAACCTTACAATTAACTACCAGTTTCGCGTCGGATTCGAAAATCTACTCACAGGAGAAGTTCATACGGTGCTCGAGACAGCAATATCCCCCTTGGAGACAAGTCGGCTGGAGGACGATGTATTGAATCTCGACGCAATTTGAGTGTTCCATCGGCATTAGGAGGCCCTGAACGTTATAATTAACGATCATTTTTGCGTCGGATTCGATAATCTAAACTCACAGGAGAACGACCATAAGGTGCCCGAGGCAGCAATAGACCCTTGGAAACAAGTCGGCTGGAGGACGATGTATTGAATCTCGACGCAATTTGAGTGTTCCATCGTCATTACAAGGCCCTGAACGTTACAATTAACTATCATTTTTGCGTCGGATTCGAAAATCTAGACTCACAGGAGAACGACCATAAGGTGCCCGAGGCAGCAATAGACCCTTGGAGACAAGTCGGCTGGAGGAAGATGTATTGAATCTCGACGCAATTTGAGTGTTCCATCGTCATTACAAGGCCCTGAACGTTACAATTAACTATCATTTTTGCGTCGGATTCGAAAATCTAGACTCACAGGAGAACGACCATAAGGTGCCCGAGGCAGCAATAGACCCTTGGAGACAAGTCGGCTGGAGGACGATGTATTGAATCTCGACGCAATTTGAGTGTTCCATCGGCATTAGAAGGCCCTGAACGTTACAATTAACTATCATTTTTGCGTCGGATTCGATAATCTAGACTCACAGGAGAAGGATCATATTGTGCCCGAGACAGCAATATCCCCTTGGAGACAAGTCGGCTGGAGGACGATGTATTGGATGGCGATGCAATTTGAGTCTTCTATCGTCATTAGGAGGCGCTGAACGTTACAATTCACTATCATTTTTGCGTCGGATTCGAAAATCTAGACTCACAGGAGAAGGATCATATTGTGCCCGAGACAGCAATAGACCCTTGGAGACAAGTCGGCTGGAGGACGATGTATTGGATCGCGACGCAATTTGAGTGTTCCATCGTCATTACAAGGCCCTGAACGTTACAATTAACTATCATTTTTGCGTCGGATTCGAAAATCTAGACTCACAGGAGAACGACCATAAGGTGCCCGAGGCAGCAATAGACCCTTGGAGACAAGTCGGCTGGAGGAAGATGTATTGGATCGCGACGCAATTTGAGTCTTCTATCGTCATTAGGAGGCGCTGAACGTTACAATTCACTATTATTTTTTCGTCGGATTCGATAATCTAAACTCACAGGAGAAGGATCATATTGTGCCCGAGACAGCAATATCCCCTTGGAGACAAGTCGGCTGGAGGACGATGTATTGAATCTCGACGCAATTTGAGTGTCCCATCGTCATTAGAAGGCCCTGAACGTTACAATTAACTATCATTTTTGCGTCGGATTCGATAATCTAAACTCACAGGAGAACGACCATAAGGTGCCCGAGGCAGCAATAGACCCTTGGAGACAAGTCGGCTGGAGGACGATGTATTGGATCGCGACGCAAAATGAGTGTTCCATCGTCATTAGAAGGCCCTGAACCTTACAATTCACTATCATTTTTGCGTCGGATTCGAAAATCTAGACTCACAGGAGAAGGATCATATTGTGCCCGAGACAGCAATAGACCCTTCGAGACAAGTCGGCTGGAGGACGATGTATTGAATCTCGACGCAATTTGAGTGTTCCATCGTCATTAGAAGGCCCTGAACGTTACAATTAACTATCATTTTTGCGTCGGATTCGATAATCTAAACTCACAGGAGAACGACCATAAGGTGCCCGAGGCAGCAATAGACCCTTGGAGACAAGTCGGCTGGAGGCCGATGTATTGAATCTCGACGCAATTTGAGTGTTCCATCGTCATTACAAGGCCCTGAACGTTACAATTAACTATCATTTTTGCGTCGGATTCGATAATCTAAACTCACAGGAGAACGACCATAAGGTGCCCGAGGCAGCAATAGACCCTTGGAGACAAGTCGGCTGGAGGACGATGTATTGAATCTCGACGCAATTTGAGTGTTCCATCGGCATTAGAAGGCCCTGAACGTTACAATTAACTATCATTTTTGCGTCGGATTCGATAATCTAGACTCACAGGAGAAGGATCATATTGTGCCCGAGACAGCAATATCCCCTTGGAGACAAGTCGGCTGGAGGACGATGTATTGGATGGCGATGCAATTTGAGTCTTCTATCGTCATTAGGAGGCGCTGAACGTTACAATTCACTATCATTTTTGCGTCGGATTCGAAAATCTAGACTCACAGGAGAAGGATCATATTGTGCCCGATACAGCAATATCCCCTTGGAGACAAGTCGGCTGGAGGACGATGTATTGAAACTCGACGCAATTTGAGTGTCCGATCGTCATTAGAAGGCCCTGAACGTTACAATTAACTATCATTTTTGCGTCGGATTCGATAATCTAGACTCACAGGAGAAGGATCATAAAGTGCCCGAGGCAGCATTAGATCCTTGGAGACAAGTCGGCTGGAGGACGATGTATTGAATCTCGACGCAATTTGAGTGTCCCATCGTCATTAGAAGTCCCTGAACGTTACAATTAACTATCATTTTTGCGTCGGATTCGATAATCTAAACTCACAGGAGAACGACCATAAGGTGCCCGAGGCAGCAATAGACCCTTGGAGACAAGTCGGCTGGAGGACGATGTATTGGATCGCGACGCAAAATGAGTGTCCCATCGTCATTACAAGGCCCTGAACCTTACAACTAACTACCAGTTTCGCGTCGGATTCGAAAATCTACTCACAGGAGAAGTTCATACGGTGCTCGAGACAGCAATATCCCCCTTGGAGACAAGTCGGCTGGAGGACGATGTATTGAATCTCGACGCAATTTGAGTGTTCCATCGGCATTAGGAGGCCCTGAACGTTATAATTAACGATCATTTTTGCGTCGGATTCGATAATCTAAACTCACAGGAGAACGACCATAAGGTGCCCGAGGCAGCAATAGACCCTTGGAAACAAGTCGGCTGGAGGACGATGTATTGAATCTCGACGCAATTTGAGTGTTCCATCGTCATTACAAGGCCCTGAACGTTACAATTAACTATCATTTTTGCGTCGGATTCGAAAATCTAGACTCACAGGAGAACGACCATAAGGTGCCCGAGGCAGCAATAGACCCTTGGAGACAAGTCGGCTGGAGGAAGATGTATTGAATCTCGACGCAATTTGAGTGTTCCATCGTCATTACAAGGCCCTGAACGTTACAATTAACTATCATTTTTGCGTCGGATTCGAAAATCTAGACTCACAGGAGAACGACCATAAGGTGCCCGAGGCAGCAATAGACCCTTGGAGACAAGTCGGCTGGAGGACGATGTATTGAATCTCGACGCAATTTGAGTGTTCCATCGGCATTAGAAGGCCCTGAACGTTACAATTAACTATCATTTTTGCGTCGGATTCGATAATCTAGACTCACAGGAGAAGGATCATATTGTGCCCGAGACAGCAATATCCCCTTGGAGACAAGTCGGCTGGAGGACGATGTATTGGATGGCGATGCAATTTGAGTCTTCTATCGTCATTAGGAGGCGCTGAACGTTACAATTCACTATCATTTTTGCGTCGGATTCGAAAATCTAGACTCACAGGAGAAGGATCATATTGTGCCCGAGACAGCAATAGACCCTTGGAGACAAGTCGGCTGGAGGACGATGTATTGGATCGCGACGCAATTTGAGTGTTCCATCGTCATTACAAGGCCCTGAACGTTACAATTAACTATCATTTTTGCGTCGGATTCGAAAATCTAGACTCACAGGAGAACGACCATAAGGTGCCCGAGGCAGCAATAGACCCTTGGAGACAAGTCGGCTGGAGGAAGATGTATTGGATCGCGACGCAATTTGAGTCTTCTATCGTCATTAGGAGGCGCTGAACGTTACAATTCACTATTATTTTTTCGTCGGATTCGATAATCTAAACTCACAGGAGAAGGATCATATTGTGCCCGAGACAGCAATATCCCCTTGGAGACAAGTCGGCTGGAGGACGATGTATTGAATCTCGACGCAATTTGAGTGTCCCATCGTCATTAGAAGGCCCTGAACGTTACAATTAACTATCATTTTTGCGTCGGATTCGATAATCTAAACTCACAGGAGAACGACCATAAGGTGCCCGAGGCAGCAATAGACCCTTGGAGACAAGTCGGCTGGAGGACGATGTATTGGATCGCGACGCAAAATGAGTGTTCCATCGTCATTAGAAGGCCCTGAACCTTACAATTCACTATCATTTTTGCGTCGGATTCGAAAATCTAGACTCACAGGAGAAGGATCATATTGTGCCCGAGACAGCAATAGACCCTTCGAGACAAGTCGGCTGGAGGACGATGTATTGAATCTCGACGCAATTTGAGTGTTCCATCGTCATTAGAAGGCCCTGAACGTTACAATTAACTATCATTTTTGCGTCGGATTCGATAATCTAAACTCACAGGAGAACGACCATAAGGTGCCCGAGGCAGCAATAGACCCTTGGAGACAAGTCGGCTGGAGGCCGATGTATTGAATCTCGACGCAATTTGAGTGTTCCATCGTCATTACAAGGCCCTGAACGTTACAATTAACTATCATTTTTGCGTCGGACTCGATAATCTAAACTCACAGGAGAACGACCATAAGGTGCCCGAGGCAGCAATAGACCCTTGGAGACAAGTCGGCTGGAGGACGATGTATTGAATCTCGACGCAATTTGAGTGTTCCATCGGCATTAGAAGGCCCTGAACGTTACAATTAACTATCATTTTTGCGTCGGATTCGATAATCTAGACTCACAGGAGAAGGATCATATTGTGCCCGAGACAGCAATATCCCCTTGGAGACAAGTCGGCTGGAGGACGATGTATTGGATGGCGATGCAATTTGAGTCTTCTATCGTCATTAGGAGGCGCTGAACGTTACAATTCACTATCATTTTTGCGTCGGATTCGAAAATCTAGACTCACAGGAGAAGGATCATATTGTGCCCGATACAGCAATATCCCCTTGGAGACAAGTCGGCTGGAGGACGATGTATTGAAACTCGACGCAATTTGAGTGTCCGATCGTCATTAGAAGGCCCTGAACGTTACAATTAACTATCATTTTTGCGTCGGATTCGATAATCTAGACTCACAGGAGAAGGATCATAAAGTGCCCGAGGCAGCATTAGATCCTTGGAGACAAGTCGGCTGGAGGACGATGTATTGAATCTCGACGCAATTTGAGTGTCCCATCGTCATTAGAAGGCCCTGAACGTTACAATTAACTATCATTTTTGCGTCGGATTCGATAATCTAAACTCACAGGAGAACGACCATAAGGTGCCCGAGGCAGCAATAGACCCTTGGAGACAAGTCGGCTGGAGGACGATGTATTGGATCGCGACGCAAAATGAGTGTCCCATCGTCATTACAAGGCCCTGAACCTTACAACTAACTACCAGTTTCGCGTCGGATTCGAAAATCTACTCACAGGAGAAGTTCATACGGTGCTCGAGACAGCAATATCCCCCTTGGAGACAAGTCGGCTGGAGGACGATGTATTGAATCTCGACGCAATTTGAGTGTTCCATCGGCATTAGGAGGCCCTGAACGTTATAATTAACGATCATTTTTGCGTCGGATTCGATAATCTAAACTCACAGGAGAACGACCATAAGGTGCCCGAGGCAGCAATAGACCCTTGGAAACAAGTCGGCTGGAGGACGATGTATTGAATCTCGACGCAATTTGAGTGTTCCATCGTCATTACAAGGCCCTGAACGTTACAATTAACTATCATTTTTGCGTCGGATTCGAAAATCTAGACTCACAGGAGATCGACCATAAGGTGCCCGAGGCAGCAATAGACCCTTGGAGACAAGTCGGCTGGAGGAAGATGTATTGAATCTCGACGCAATTTGAGTGTTCCATCGTCATTACAAGGCCCTGAACGTTACAATTAACTATCATTTTTGCGTCGGATTCGAAAATCTAGACTCACAGGAGAACGACCATAAGGTGCCCGAGGCAGCAATAGACCCTTGGAGACAAGTCGGCTGGAGGACGATGTATTGAATCTCGACGCAATTTGAGTGTTCCATCGGCATTAGAAGGCCCTGAACGTTACAATTAACTATCATTTTTGCGTCGGATTCGATAATCTAGACTCACAGGAGAAGGATCATATTGTGCCCGAGACAGCAATATCCCCTTGGAGACAAGTCGGCTGGAGGACGATGTATTGGATGGCGATGCAATTTGAGTCTTCTATCGTCATTAGGAGGCGCTGAACGTTACAATTCACTATCATTTTTGCGTCGGATTCGAAAATCTAGACTCACAGGAGAAGGATCATATTGTGCCCGAGACAGCAATAGACCCTTGGAGACAAGTCGGCTGGAGGACGATGTATTGGATCGCGACGCAATTTGAGTGTTCCATCGTCATTACAAGGCCCTGAACGTTACAATTAACTATCATTTTTGCGTCGGATTCGAAAATCTAGACTCACAGGAGAACGACCATAAGGTGCCCGAGGCAGCAATAGACCCTTGGAGACAAGTCGGCTGGAGGAAGATGTATTGGATCGCGACGCAATTTGAGTCTTCTATCGTCATTAGGAGGCGCTGAACGTTACAATTCACTATTATTTTTTCGTCGGATTCGATAATCTAAACTCACAGGAGAAGGATCATATTGTGCCCGAGACAGCAATATCCCCTTGGAGACAAGTCGGCTGGAGGACGATGTATTGAATCTCGACGCAATTTGAGTGTCCCATCGTCATTAGAAGGCCCTGAACGTTACAATTAACTATCATTTTTGCGTCGGATTCGATAATCTAAACTCACAGGAGAACGACCATAAGGTGCCCGAGGCAGCAATAGACCCTTGGAGACAAGTCGGCTGGAGGACGATGTATTGGATCGCGACGCAAAATGAGTGTTCCATCGTCATTAGAAGGCCCTGAACCTTACAATTCACTATCATTTTTGCGTCGGATTCGAAAATCTAGACTCACAGGAGAAGGATCATATTGTGCCCGAGACAGCAATAGACCCTTCGAGACAAGTCGGCTGGAGGACGATGTATTGAATCTCGACGCAATTTGAGTGTTCCATCGTCATTAGAAGGCCCTGAACGTTACAATTAACTATCATTTTTGCGTCGGATTCGATAATCTAAACTCACAGGAGAACGACCATAAGGTGCCCGAGGCAGCAATAGACCCTTGGAGACAAGTCGGCTGGAGGACGATGTATTGAATCTCGACGCAATTTGAATGTTCCATCGTCATTACAAGGCCCTGAACGTTACAATTAACTATCATTTTTGCGTCGGATTCGAAAATCTAGACTCACAGGAGAACGACCATAAGGTGCCCGAGGCAGCAATAGACCCTTGGAGACAAGTCGGCTGGAGAACGATGTATTGGATCGCGACGCAATTTGAGTCTTCTATCGTCATTAGGAGGCGCTGAACGTTACAATTCACTATCATTTTTGCGTCGGATTCGAAAATCTAGACTCACAGGAGAAGGATCATATTGTGCCCGAGACTGCAATATCCCCTTGGAGACAAGTCGGCTGGAGGACGATGTATTGAATCTCGACGCAATTTGAGTGTTCCATCGGCATTAGAAGGCCCTGAACGTTACAATTAACTATCATTTTTGCGTCGGATTCGAAAATCTAGACTCACAGGAGAAGGATCATATTGTGCCCGAGACAGCAATAGACCCTTGGAGACAAGTCGGCTGGAGGACGATGTATTGGATCGCGACGCAATTTGAGTGTTCCATCGTCATTACAAGGCCCTGAACGTTACAATTAACTATCATTTTTGCGTCGGATTCGAAAATCTAGACCCACAGGAGAACGACCATAAGGTGCCCGAGGCAGCAATAGACCCTTGGAGACAAGTCGGCTGGAGGACGATGTATTGAATCTCGACGCAATTTGAGTGTCCCATCGTCATTAGAAGGCCCTGAACGTTACAATTAACTATCATTTTTGCGTCGGATTCGATAATCTAAACTCACAGGAGAACGACCATAAGGTGCCCGAGGCAGCAATAGACCCTTGGAGACAAGTCGGCTGGAGGACGATGTATTGGATCGCGACGCAATTTGAGTCTTCTATCGTCATTAGGAGGCGCTGAACGTTACAATTCACTATCATTTTTGCGTCGGATTCGAAAATCTAGACTCACAGGAGAAGGACCATGTGGTGCCCGAGGCAGCGATATCCCCTTGGAGACAAGTCGGCTGGAGGACGATGTATTGAATCTCGACGCAATTTGAGTGTCCCATCGTCATTAGGAGGCCCTGAACGTTACAATTAACTATCATTTTTGCGTCGGATTCGAAAATCTAGACTCACAGGAGAACGACCATAAGGTGCCCGTGGCAGGAATAGACCCTTGGAGACAAGTCGGCTGGAGGACGATGTACTGGATCGCGACGCAATTTGAGTCTTCTATCGTCATTAGGAGGCGCTGAACGTTACAATTCACTATCATTTTTGCGTCGGATTCGAAAATCTAGACTCACAGGAGAAGGATCATATTGTGCCCGAGACTGCAATATCCCCTTGGAGACAAGTCGGCTGGAGGACGATGTATTGAATCTCGACGCAATTTGAGTGTTCCATCGGCATTAGAAGGCCCTGAACGTTACAATTAACTATCATCTTTGCGTCGGATTCGAAAATCTAGACTCACAGGAGAAGGATACATTGTGCCCGAGACAGCAATAGAACCTTGGAGACAAGTCGGCTGGAGGACGATGTATTGGATCGCGACGCAATTTGAGTGTTCCATCGTCATTACAAGGCCCTGAACGTTACAATTAACTATCATTTTTGCGTCGGATTCGAAAATCTAGACTCACAGGAGAACGACCAGAAGGTGCCCGTGGCAGGAATAGACCCTTGGAGACAAGTCGGCTGGAGGACGATGTATTGGATCGCGACGCAATTTGAGTCTTCTATCGTCATTAGGAGGCGCTGAACGTTACAATTCACTATCATTTTTGCGTCGGATTCGAAAATCTAGACTCACAGGAGAAGGATCATATTGTGCCCGAGACTGCAATATCCCCTTGGAGACAAGTCGGCTGGAGGACGATGTATTGAATCTCGACGCAATTTGAGTGTTCCATCGGCATTAGAAGGCCCTGAACGTTACAATTAACTATCATCTTTGCGTCGGATTCGAAAATCTAGACTCACAGGAGAAGGATACATTGTGCCCGAGACAGCAAAAGAACCTTGGAGACAAGTCGGCTGGAGGACGATGTATTGGATCGCGACGCAATTTGAGTGTTCCATCGTCATTACAAGGCCCTGAACGTTACAATTAACTATCATTTTTGCGTCGGATTCGAAAATCTAGACTCACAGGAGAACGACCATAAGGTGCCCGAGGCAGCAATAGACCCTTGGAGACAAGTCGGCTGGAGGACGATGTATTGAATCTCGACGCAATTTGAGTGTCCCATCGTCATTAGAAGGCCCTGAACGTTACAATTAACTATCATTTTTGCGTCGGATTCGATAATCTAAACTCACAGGAGAACGACCATAAGGTGCCCGAGGCAGCAATAGACCCTTGGAGACAAGTCGGCTGGAGGACGATGTATTGGATCGCGACGCAATTTGAGTCTTCTATCGTCATTAGGAGGCGCTGAACGTTATAATTCACTATCATTTTTGCGTCGGATTCGAAAATCTAGACTCACAGGAGAAGGACCATGTGGTGCCCGAGGTAGCGATATCCCCTTGTAGACAAGTCGGCTGGAGGACGATGTATTGAATCTCGACGCAATTTGAGTGTCCCATCGTCATTAGGAGGCCCTGAACGTTACAATTAACTATCATTTTTGCGTCGGATTCGAAAATCTAGACTCACAGGAGAAGGATCATATTGTGCCCGAGACAGCAATATCCCCTTGGAGACAAGTCGGCTGGAGGCCGATGTATTGAATCTCGACGTAATTTGAGTCTTCTATCGTCATTAGGAGGCCCTGAACGTTACAATTAACTATCATTTTAGCGTCGGATTCGAAAATCTAGACTCACAGGAGAACGACCATAAGGTGCCCGAGGCAGCAATAGACCCTTGGAGACAAGTCGGCTGGAGGCCGATGAATTGAATCTCGACGCAATTTGAGTGTTCCATCGGCATTAGGAGGCCCTGAGCGTTATAATTAACTATCATTTTTGCGTCGGATTCGATAATCTAAACTCACAGGAGAACGACCATAAGGTGCCCGAGGCAGCAATAGACCCTTGGAGACAAGTCGGCTGGAGGCCGATGTATTGTATCTCGACGCAATTTGAGTGTTCCATCGTCATTACAAGGCCCTGAACGTTACAATTCACTATCATTTTTGCGTCGGATTCGAAAATCTAGACTCACAGGAGAACGACCATAAGGTGCCCGAGGCAGCAATAGACCCTTGGAGACAAGTCGGCTGGAGGCCGATGTATTGAATCTCGACGCAATTTGAGTGTTCCATCGGCATTAGAAGGCTCTGAACGTTATAATTAACTATCATTTTTGCGTCGGATTCGATAATCTAAACTCACAGGAGAACGACCATAAGGTGCCCGAGGCAGCAATAGACCCTTGGAGACAAGTCGGCTGGAGGCCGATGTATTGAATCTCGACGCAATTTGAGTGTTCCATCGTCATTACAAGGCCCTGAACGTTACAATTAACTATCATTTTTGCGTCGGATTCGAAAATCTAGACTCACAGGAGAACGACCATAAGGTGCCCGAGGCAGCAATAGACCCTTGGAGACAAGTCGGCTGGAGGCCGATGTATTGAATCTCGACGCAATTTGAGTGTTCCATCGGCATTAGGAGGCCCTGAACGTTATAATTAACTATCATTTTTGCGTCGGATTCGATAATCTAAACTCACAGGAGAACGACCATAAGGTGCTCGAGGCAGCAATGGACCCTTGGAGACAAGTCGGCTGGAGGCCGATGTATTGTATCTCGACGCAATTTGAGTGTTCCATCGTCATTACAAGGCCCTGAACGTTACAATTAACTATCATTTTTGCGTCGGATTCGAAAATCTAGACTCACAGGACAACGACCATAAGGTGCCCGAGGCAGCAATAGACCCTTGGAGACAAGTCGGCTGGAGTCCGATGTATTGAATCTCGACGCAATTTGAGTGTCCCATCGTCATTAGAAGGCCCTGAACGTTACAATTAACTATCATTTTTGCGTCGGATTCGATAATCTAAACTCACAGGAGAACGACCATAAGGTGCCCGAGGCAGCAATAGACCCTTGGAGACAAGTCGGCTGGAGGACGATGTATTGGATCGCGACGCAATTTGAGTCTTCTATCGTCATTAGGAGGCGCTGAACGTTACAATTCACTATCATTTTTGCGTCGGATTCGAAAATCTAGACTCACAGGAGAAGGACCATGTGGTGCCCGAGGCAGCGATATCCCCTTGGAGACAAGTCGGCTGGAGGACGATGTATTGAATCTCGACGCAATTTGAGTGTCCCATCGTCATTAGGAGGCCCTGAACGTTACAATTAACTATCATTTTTGCGTCGGATTCGAAAATCTAGAATTACAAGAGAACGACCATAAAGTGCCCGAGGCAGCATTAGATCCTTGGAGACAAGTCGGCTGGAGGACGATGTATTGTATCTCGACGCAATTTGAGTGTTCCATCGTCATTACAAGGCCCTGAACGTTACAATTAACTATCATTTTTGCGTCGGATTCGAAAATCTAGACTCACAGGAGAAGGATCATATTGTGCCCGAGACAGCAATATCCCCTTGGAGACAAGTCGGCTGGAGGACGATGTATTGAATCTCGACGCAATTTGAGTGTCCCATCGTCATTAGAAGGCCCTGAACGTTACAATTAACTATCATTTTTGCGTCGGATTCGATAATCTAAACTCACAGGAGAACGACCATAAGGTGCCCGAGGCAGCAATAGACCCTTGGAGACAAGTCGGCTGGAGGCCGATGTATTGAATCTCGACGCAATTTGAGTCTTCTATCGTCATTAGGAGCCCCTGAACGTTACAATTAACTATCATTTTTGCGTCGGATTCGAAAATCTAGACTCACAGGAGAACGACCATAAGGTGCCCGAGGCAGCAATAGACCCTTGGAGACAAGTCGGCTGGAGGACGATGTATTGAATCTCGACGCAATTTGAGTCTTCTATCGTCATTAGGAGGCGCTTAACGTTACAATTCACTATCATTTTTGCGTCGGATTCGAAAATCTAGACTCACAGGAGAACGACCATAAGGTGCCCGAGGCAGCAATAGACCCTTGGAGACAAGTCGGCTGGAGGCCGATGTATTGAATCTCGACGCAATTTGAGTCTTCTATCGTCATTAGGAGCCCCTGAACGTTACAATTAACTATCATTTTTGCGTCGGATTCGAAAATCTAGACTCACAGGAGAACGACCATAAGGTGCCCGAGGCAGCAATGGACTCTTGGAGACAAGTCGGCTGGAGGCCGATGGACTGAATCTCGACGCAATTTGAGTGTACCATCGGCATTAGGAGGCCCTGAACGTTATAATTAACTATCATTTTTGAGTCGGATTCGATATTCTAAACTCACAGGAGAACGACCATAAGGTGCCCGAGGCAGCAATAGACCCTTGGAGACAAGTCGGCTGGAGGACGATGTATTGAATCTCGACGCAATTTGAGTGTCCCATCGTCATTAGAAGGCCCTGAACGTTATAATTAACTATCATTTTTGCGTCGGATTCGATAATCTAAACTCACAGGAGAACGACCATAAGGTGCCCGAGGCAGCAATAGACCCTTGGAGACAAGTCGGCTGGCGGACGATGTATTGGATCGCGACGCAATTTGAGTCTTCTATCGTCATTAGGAGGCGCTTAACGTTACAATTCACTATCATTTTTGCGTCGGATTCGAAAATCTAGACTCACAGGAGAACGACCATAAGGTGCCCGAGGCAGCAATAGACCCTTGGAGACAAGTCGGCTGGAGGACGATGTATTGAATCTCGACGCAATTTGAGAGTTCCATCGTCATTAGGCGGCCCTGAACGTTACAATTAACTATCATTTTTGCGTCGGATTCGAAAATCTAGAATTACAAGAGAACGACCATAAGGTGCCCGAGGCAGCAATAGACCCTTGGAGACAAGTCGGCTGGAGGACGATGTATTGTATCTCGACGCAATTTGAGTGTTCCATCGTCATTACAAGGCCCTGAACGTTACAATTAACTATCATTTTTGCGTCGGATTCGAAAATCTAGACTCACAGGAGAAGGATCATATTGTGCCCGAGACAGCAATATCCCCTTGGAGACAAGTCGGCTGGAGGACGATGTATTGAATCTCGACGCAATTTGAGTGTCCCATCGTCATTAGAAGGCCCTGAACGTTACAATTAACTATCATTTTTGCGTCGGATTCGATAATCTAAACTCACAGGAGAACGACCATAAGGTGCCCGAGGCAGCAATAGACCCTTGGAGACAAGTCGGCTGGAGGCCGATGTATTGAATCTCGACGCAATTTGAGTCTTCTATCGTCATTAGGAGCCCCTGAACGTTACAATTAACTATCATTTTTGCGTCGGATTCGAAAATCTAGACTCACAGGAGAACGACCATAAGGTGCCCGAGGCAGCAATAGACCCTTGGAGACAAGTCGGCTGGAGGCCGATGTATTGAATCTCGACGCAATTTGAGTGTTCCATCGGCATTAGGAGGCCCTGAACGTTATAATTAACTATCATTTTTGAGTCGGATTCGATAATCTAAACTCACAGGAGAACGACCATAAGGTGCCCGAGACAGCAATAGACCCTTGGAGACAAGTCGGCTGGAGGACGATGTATTGAATCTCGACGCAATTTGAGTGTCCCATCGTCATTAGAAGGCCCTGAACGTTATAATTAACTATCATTTTTGCGTCGGATTCGATAATCTAAACTCACAGGAGAACGACCATAAGGTGCCCGAGGCAGCAATAGACTCTTGGAGACAAGTCGGCTGGCGGACGATGTATTGGATCGCGACGCATTTTGAGTCTTCTATCGTCATTAGGAGGCGCTTAACGTTACAATTCACTATCATTTTTGCGTCGGATTCGAAAATCTAGACTCACAAGAGAACGACCATAAGGTGCCCGAGGCAGCAATAGACCCTTGGAGACAAGTCGGCTGGAGGACGATGTATTGAATCTCGACGCAATTTGAGAGTTCCATCGTCATTAGGCGGCCCTGAACGTTACAATTAACTATCATTTTTGCGTCGGATTCGAAAATCTAGAATTACAAGAGAACGACCATAAGGTGCCCGAGGCAGCAATAGACCCTTGGAGACAAGTCGGCTGGAGGACGATGTATTGGATCGCGACGCAATTTGAGTCTTCTATCGTCATTAGGAGGCGCTGAACATTACAATTAACTATCATTTTTGCGTCGGATTCGAAAATCTATACTCACAGGAGAAGGACCATGTGGTGCCCGAGGCAGCGATATCCCCTTGGAGACAAGTAGGCTGGAGGCCGATGTATTGAATCTCGACGCAATTTGAGTGTTCCATCGGCATTAGAAGGCCCTGAACGTTACAATTAACTATCATTTTTGCGTCGGATTCGAAAATCTAGACTCACAGGAGAACGACCATAAGGTGCCCGAGGCAGCAATAGACCCTTGGAGACAAGTCGGCTGGAGGCCGATGTATTGAATCTCGACGCGATTTGAGTCTTCTATCGTCATTAGGAGGCGCTGAACGTTACAATTCACTATCATTTTTGCGTCGGATTCGAAAATCTAGACTCACAGGAGAACGACCATAAGGTGCCCGAGGCAGCAATAGACCCTTGGAGACAAGTCGGCTGGAGGCCGATGTATTGAATCTCGACGCAATTTGAGTGTCCCATCGTCATTAGAAGGCCCTGAACGTTACAATTAACTATCATTTTTGCGTCGGATTCGATAATCTAGAATTACAAGAGAACGACCATAAAGTGCCCGAGGCAGCATTAGATCCTTGGAGACAAGTCGGCTGGAGGACGTTGTATTGGATCGCGACGCAATTTGAGTGTTCCATCGTCATTACAAGGCCCTGAACGTTACAATTAACTATCATTTTTGCGTCGGATTCGAAAATCTAGACTCACAGGAGAACGACCATAAGGTGCCCGAGGCAGCAATAGACCCTTGGAGACAAGTCGGCTGGAGGACGATGTATTGGATCGCGACGCAATTTGAGTCTTCTATCGTCATTAGGAGGCGCTGAACGTTACAATTCATTATCATTTTTGCGTCGGATTCGAAAATCTAGACTCACAGGAGAAGGATCATATTGTGCCCGAGACTGCAATATCCCCTTGGAGACAAGTCGGCTGGAGGACGATGTATTGAATCTCGACGCAATTTGAGTGTTCCATCGGCATTAGAAGGCCCTGAACGTTACAATTAACTATCATTTTTGCGTCGGATTCGAAAATCTAGACTCACAGGAGAAGGATCATATTGTGCCCGAGACAGCAATAGACCCTTGGAGACAAGTCGGCTGGAGGACGATGTATTGGATCGCGACGCAATTTGAGTGTTCCATCGTCATTACAAGGCCCTGAACGTTACAATTAACTATCATTTTTGCGTCGGATTCGAAAATCTAGACTCACAGGAGAACGACCATAAGGTGCCCGAGGCAGCAATAGACCCTTGGAGACAAGTCGGCTGGAGGACGATGTATTGAATCTCGACGCAATTTGAGTGTCCCATCGTCATTAGAAGGCCCTGAACGTTACAATTAACTATCATTTTTGCGTCGGATTCGATAATCTAAACTCACAGGAGAACGACCATAAGGTGCCCGAAGCAGCAATAGACCCTTGGAGACAAGTCGGCTGGAGGACGATGTATTGGATCGCGACGCAATTTGAGTCTTCTATCGTCATTAGGAGGCGCTGAACGTTACAATTCACTATCATTTTTGCGTCGGATTCGAAAATCTAGACTCACAGGAGAAGGACCATGTGGTGCCCGAGGCAGCGATATCCCCTTGGAGACAAGTCGGCTGGAGGACGATGTATTGAATCTCGACGCAATTTGAGTGTCCCATCGTCATTAGGAGGCCCTGAACGTTACAATTAACTATCATTTTTGCGTCGGATTCGAAAATCTAGACTCACAGGAGAAGGATCATATTGTGCCCGAGACAGCAATATCCCCTTGGAGACAAGTCGGCTGGAGGACGATGTATTGAATCTCGACGCAATTTGAGTGTCCCATCGTCATTGGAAGGCCCTGAACGTCACAATTAACTATCATTTTTGCGTCGGATTCGATAATCTAAACTCACAGGAGAACGACCATAAGGTGCCCGAGGCAGCAATAGACCCTTGGAGACAAGTCGGCTGGAGGCCGATGTATTGAATCTCGACGTAATTTGAGTCTTCTATCGTCATTAGGAGGCCCTGAACGTTACAATTAACTATCATTTTTGCGTCGGATTCGAAAATCTAGACTCACAGGAGAACGACCATAAGGTGCCCGAGGCAGCAATAGACCCTTGGAGACAAGTCGGCTGGAGGCCGATGAATTGAATCTCGACGCAATTTGAGTCTTCTATCGTCATTAGGAGGCGCTGAACGTTACAATTCACTATTATTTTTGCGTCGGATTCGAAAATCTAGACTCACAGGAGAAGGACCATATTGTGCCCGAGACAGCAATAGACCCCTGGAGACAAGTCGGCTGGAGGACGATGTATTGGATCGCGACGCAATTTGAGTGTTCCATCGTCATTACAAGGCCCTGAACGTTACAATTAAGTATCATTTTTGCGTCGGATTCGAAAATCTAGACTCACAGGAGAACGACCATAAGGTGCCCGAGGCAGCAATAGACCCTTGGAGACAAGTCGGCTGGATGACGATGTATTGAATCTCGACGCAATTTGAGTGTCCCATCGTCATTAGAAGGCCCCGAACGTTACAATTAACTATCATTTTTGCGTCGGATTCGATAATCTAAACTCACAGGAGAACGACCATAAGGTGCCCGAGGCAGCAATTGACCCTTGGAGACAAGTCGGCTGGAGGACGATGTATTGGATCGCGACGCAATTTGAGTCTTCTATCGTCATTAGGAGGCGCTGAACGTTACAATTCACTATCATTTTTGCGTCGGATTCGATAATCTAAACTCACAGGAGAAGGATCATATTGTGCCCGAGACAGCAATATCCCCTTGGAGACAAGTCGGCTGGAGGACGATGTATTGGATCGCGACGCAATTTGAGTCTTCTATCGTCATTAGGAGGCGCTGAACGTTACAATTAACTATCATTTTTGCGTCGGATTCGATAATCTAAACTCACAGGAGAAGGATCATATTGTGCCCGAGACAGCAATATCCCCTTGGAGACAAGTCGGCTGGAGGACGATGTATTGAATCTCGACGCAATTTGAGTGTCCCATCGTCATTAGAAGGCCCTGAACGTTACAATTAACTATCATTTTTGCGTCGGATTCGATAATCTAAACTCACAGGAGAACGACCATAAGGTGCCCGAGGCAGCTATAGACCCTTGGAGACAAGTCGGCTGGAGGACGATGTATTGGATCGCGACGCAAAATGAGTGTTCCATCGTCATTACAAGGCCCTGAACCTTACAATTCACTATCATTTTTGCGTCGGATTCGAAAATCTAGACTCACAATAGAAGGATCATATTGTGCCCGAGACAGCAATATCCCCTTGGAGACAAGTCGGCTGGAGGACGATGTATTGAATCTCGACGCAATTTGAGTGTTCCATCGTCATTAGAAGGCCGTGAACGTTACAATTAACTATCATTTTTGCGTCGGATTCGATAATCTAAACTCACAGGAGAACGACCATAAGGTGCCCGAGGCAGCAATAGACCCTTGGAGACAAGTCGGCTGGAGGCCGATGTATTGAATCTCGACGCAATTTGAGTGTTCCATCGTCATTACAAGGCCCTGAACGTTACAATTAACTATCATTTTTGCGTCGGATTCGAAAATCTAGACTCACAGGAGAACGACCATAAGGTGCCCGAGGCAGCAATAGACCCTTGGAGACAAGTCGGCTGGAGGACGATGTATTGAATCTCGACGCAATTTGAGTGTTCCATCGTCATTACAAGGCCCTGAACGTTACAATTAACTATCATTTTTGCGTCGGATTCGAAAATCTAGACTCACAGGAGAACGACCAGAAGGTGCCCGAGGCAGGAATAGACCCTTGGAGACAAGTCGGCTGGAGGACGATGTATTGGATCGCGACGCAATTTGAGTCTTCTATCGTCATTAGGAGGCGCTGAACGTTACAATTCACTATCATTTTTGCGTCGGATTCGAAAATCTAGACTCACAGGAGAAGGATCATATTGTGCCCGAGACTGCAATATCCCCTTGGAGACAAGTCGGCTGGAGGACGATGTATTGAATCTCGACGCAATTTGAGTGTTCCATCGGCATTAGAAGGCCCTGAACGTTACAATTAACTATCATTTTTGCGTCGGATTCGAAAATCTAGACTCACAGGAGAAGGATCATATTGTGCCCGAGACAGCAATAGACCCTTGGAGACAAGTCGGCTGGAGGACGATGTATTGGATCGCGACGCAATTTCAGTGTTCCATCGTCATTACAAGGCCCTGAACGTTACAATTAACTATCATTTTAGCGTCGGATTCGAAAATCTAGACTCACAGGAGAACGACCATAAGGTGCCCGAGGCAGCAATAGACCCTAGGAGACAAGTCGGCTGGAGGCCGATGAATTGAATCTCGACGCAATTTGAGTGTTCCATCGGCATTAGGAGGCCCTGAACGTTATAATTAACTATCATTTTTGCGTCGGATTCGATAATCTAAACTCACAGGAGAACGACCATAAGGTGCCCGAGGCAGCAATAGACCCTTGGAGACAAGTCGGCTGGAGGCCGATGTATTGTATCTCGACGCAATTTGAGTGTTCCATCGTCATTACAAGGCCCTGAACGTTACAATTCACTATCATTTTTGCGTCGGATTCGAAAATCTAGACTCACAGGAGAACGACCATAAGGTGCCCGAGGCAGCAATAGACCCTTGGAGACAAGTCGGCTGGAGGCCGATGTATTGAATCTCGACGCAATTTGAGTGTTCCATCGGCATTAGAAGGCTCTGAACGTTATAATTAACGATCATTTTTGCGTCGGATTCGATAATCTAAACTCACAGGAGAACGACCATAAGGTGCCCGAGGCAGCAATAGACCCTTGGTGACAAGTCGGCTGGAGGCCGATGTATTGAATCTCGACGCAATTTGAGTGTTCCATCGTCATTACAAGGCCCTGAACGTTACAATTAACTATCATTTTTGCGTCGGATTCGAAAATCTAGACTCACAGGAGAACGACCATAAGGTGCCCGAGGCAGGAATAGACCCTTGGAGACAAGTCGGCTGGAGGCCGATGTATTGAATCTCGACGCAATTTGAGTGTTCCATCGGCATTAAGGAGGCCCTGAACGTTATAATTAACTATCATTTTTGCGTCGGATTCGATAATCTAAACTCACAGGAGAACGACCATAAGGTGCCCGAGGCAGCAATAGACCCTTGGAGACAAGTCGGCTGGAGGCCGATGTATTGTATCTCGACGCCATTTGAGTGTTCCATCGTCATTACAAGGCCCTGAACGTTACAATTAACTATCATTTTTGCGTCGGATTCGAAAATCTAGACTCACAGGAGAAGGATCATATTGTGCCCGAGACAGCAATATCCCCTTGGAGACAAGTCGGCTGGAGGACGATGTATTGAATCTCGACGCAATTTGAGTGTCCCATCGTCATTAGAAGGCCCTGAACGTTACAATTAACTATCATTTTTGCGTCGGATTCGATAATCTAAACTCACAGGAGAACGACCATAAGGTGCCCGAGGCAGCAATAGACCCTTGGAGACAAGTCGGCTGGAGGCCGATGTATTGAATCTCGACGCAATTTGAGTCTTCTATCGTCATTAGGAGCCCCTGAACGTTACAATTAACTATCATTTTTGCGTCGGATTCGAAAATCTAGACTCACAGGAGAACGACCATAAGGTGCCCGAGGCAGCAATAGACCCTTGGAGACAAGTCGGCTGGAGGCCGATGTACTGAATCTCGACGCAATTTGAGTGTTCCATCGGCATTAGGAGGCCCTGAACGTTATAATTAACTATCATTTTTGAGTCAGATTCGATATTCTAAACTCACAGGAGAACGACCATAAGGTGCCCGAGGCAGCAATAGACCCTTGGAGACAAGTCGGCTGGAGGACGATGTATTGAATCTCGACGCAATTTGAGTGTCCCATCGTCATTAGAAGGCCCTGAACGTTATAATTAACTATCATTTTTGCGTCGGATTCGATAATCTAAACTCACAGGAGAACGACCATAAGGTGCCCGAGGCAGCAATAGACCCTTGGAGACAAGTCGGCTGGCGGACGATGTATTGGATCGCGACGCAAATTGAGTCTTCTATCGTCATTAGGAGGCGCTTAACGTTACAATTCACTATCATTTTTGCGTCGGATTCGAAAATCTAGACTCACAGGAGAACGACCATAAGGTGCCCGAGGCAGCAATAGACCCTTGGAGACAAGTCGGCTGGAGGACGATGTATTGAATCTCGACGCAATTTGAGAGTTCCATCGTCATTAGGCGGCCCTGAACGTTACAATTAACTATCATTTTTGCGTCGGATTCGAAAATCTAGAATTACAAGAGAACGACCATAAGGTGCCCGAGGCAGCAATAGACCCTTGGAGACAAGTCGGCTGGAGGACGATGTATTGTATCTCGACGCAATTTGAGTGTTCCATCGTCATTACAAGGCCCTGAACGTTACAATTAACTATCATTTTTGCGTCGGATTCGAAAATCTAGACTCACAGGAGAAGGATCATATTGTGCCCGAGACAGCAATATCCCCTTGGAGACAAGTCGGCTGGAGGACGATGTATTGAATCTCGACGCAATTTGAATGTCCCATCGTCATTAGAAGGCCCTGAACGTTACAATTAACTATCATTTTTGCGTCGGATTCGATAATCTAAACTCACAGGAGAACGACCATAAGGTGCCCGAGGCAGCAATAGACCCTTGGAGACAAGTCGGCTGGAGGCCGATGTATTGAATCTCGACGCAATTTGAGTCTTCTATCGTCATTAGGAGCCCCTGAACGTTACAATTAACTATCATTTTTGCGTCGGATTCGAAAATCTAGACTCACAGGAGAACGACCATAAGGTGCCCGAGGCAGCAATAGACCCTTGGAGACAAGTCGGCTGGAGGCCGATGTATTGAATCTCGACGCAATTTGAGTGTTCCATCGGCATTAGGAGGCCCTGAACGTTATAATTAACTATCATTTTTGAGTCGGATTCGATAATCTAAACTCACAGGAGAACGACCATAAGGTGCCCGAGGCAGCAATAGACCCTTGGAGACAAGTCGGCTGGAAGACGATGTATTGAATCTCGACGCAATTTGAGTGTCCCATCGTCATTAGAAGGCCCTGAACGTTATAATTAACTATCATTTTTGCGTCGGATTCGATAATCTAAACTCACAGGAGAACGACCATAAGGTGCCCGAGGCAGCAATAGACTCTTGGAGACAAGTCGGCTGGCGGACGATGTATTGGATCGCGACGCATTTTGAGTCTTCTATCGTCATTAGGAGGCGCTTAACGTTACAATTCACTATCATTTTTGCGTCGGATTCGAAAATCTAGACTCACAGGAGAACGACCATAAGGTGCCCGAGGCAGCAATAGACCCTTGGAGACAAGTCGGCTGGAGGACGATGTATTGAATCTCGACGCAATTTGAGAGTTCCATCGTCATTAGGCGGCCCTGAACGTTACAATTAACTATCATTTTTGCGTCGGATTCGAAAATCTAGAATTACAAGAGAACGACCATAAGGTGCCCGAGGCAGCAATAGACCCTTGGAGACAAGTCGGCTGGAGGACGATGTATTGGATCGCGACGCAATTTGAGTCTTCTATCGTCATTAGGAGGCGCTGAACGTTACAATTAACTATCATTTTTGCGTCGGATTCGAAAATCTATACTCACAGGAGAAGGACAATGTGGTGCCCGAGGCAGCGATATCCCCTTGGAGACAAGTAGGCTGGAGGCCGATGTATTGAATCTCGACGCAATTTGAGTGTTCCATCGGCATTAGAAGGCCCTGAACGGTACAATTAACTATCATTTTTGCGACGGATTCGAAAATCTAGACTCACAGGAGAACGACCATAAGGTGCCCGAGGCAGCAATAGACCCTTGGAGACAAGTCGGCTGGAGGCCGATGTATTGAATCTCGACGCAATTTGAGTCTTCTATCGTCATTAGGAGGCGCTGAACGTTACAATTCACTATCATTTTTGCGTCGGATTCGAAAATCTAGACTCACAGGAGAACGACCATAAGGTGCCCGAGGCAGCAATAGACCCTTGGAGACAAGTCGGCTGGAGGACGATGTATTGAATCTCGACGCAATTTGAGAGTTCCATCGTCATTAGGCGGCCCTGAACGTTACAATTAACTATCATTTTTGCGTCGGATTCGATAATCTAAACTCACAGGAGAACGACCATAAGGTGCCCGAGGCAGCAATAGACCCTTGGAGACAAGTCGGGTGGAGGCCGATGTATTGAATCTCGACGCAATTTGAGTGTTCCATCGTCATTACAAGGCCCTGAACGTTACAATTAACTATCATTTTTGCGTCGGATTCGAAAATCTAGACTCACAGGAGAAGGATCATATTGTGCCCGAGACAGCAATATCCCCTTGGAGACAACTCGGCTGGAGGACGATGTATTGAAACTCGACGCAATTTGAGTGTCCCATCGTCATTAGAAGGCCCTGAACGTTACAATTAACTATCATTTTTGCGTTGGATTCGATAATCTAAACTCACAGGAGAACGACCATAAGGTGCCCGAGGCAGCAATAGACCCTTGGAGACAAGTCGGCTGGAGGCCGATGTATTGAATCTCGACGCAATTTGAGTGTTCCATCGGCATTAGAAGGCCCTGAACGTTACAATTAACTATCATTTTTGCGTAGGGTTCGAAAATCTAGACTCACAGGAGAACGACCATAAGGTGCCCGAGGCAGCAATAGACCCTTGGAGACAAGTCGGCTGGAGGCCGATGTATTGAATCTCGACGCAATTTGAGTGTCCCATCGTCATTAGAAGGCCCTGAACGTTACAATTAACTATCATTTTTGCGTCGGATTCGATAATCTAGAATTACAAGAGAACGACCATAAAGTGCCCGAGGCAGCATTAGATCCTTGGAGACAAGTCGGCTGGAGGACGATGTATTGGATCGCGACGCAATTTGAGTGTTCCATCGTCATTACAAGGCCCTGAACGTTACAATTAACTATCATTTTTGCGTCGGATTCGAAAATCTAGACTCACAGGAGAACGACCATAAGGTGCCCGAGGCAGCAATAGACCCTTGGAGACAAGTCGGCTGGAGGACGATGTATTGGATCGCGACGCAATTTGAGTCTTCTATCGTCATTAGGATTCGCTGAACGTTACAATTCACTATCATTTTTGCGTCGGATTCGAAAATCTAGACTCACAGGAGAAGGATCATATTGTGCCCGAGACTGCAATATCCCCTTGGAGACAAGTCGGCTGGAGGACGATGTATTGAATCTCGACGCAATTTGAGTGTTCCATCGGCATTAGAAGGCCCTGAACGTTACAATTAACTATCATTTTTGCGTCGGATTCGAAAATCTAGACTCACAGGAGAAGGATCATATTGTGCCCGAGACAGCAATAGACCCTTGGAGACAAGTCGGCTGGAGGACGATGTATTGGATCGCGACGCAATTTGAGTGTTCCATCGTCATTACAAGGCCCTGAACGTTACAATTAACTATCATTTTTGCGTCGGATTCGAAAATCTAGACTCACAGGAGAACGACCATAAGGTGCCCGAAGCAGCAATAGACCCTTGGAGACAAGTCGGCTGGAGGACGATGTATTGGATCGCGACGCAATTTGAGTCTTCTATCGTCATTAGGAGGCGCTGAACGTTACAATTCACTATCATTTTTGCGTCGGATTCGAAAATCTAGACTCACAGGAGAAGGACCATGTGGTGCCCGAGGCAGCGATATCCCCTTGGAGACAAGTCGGCTGGAGGACGATGTATTGAATCTCGACGCAATTTGAGTGTCCCATCGTCATTAGGAGGCTCTGAACGTTACAATTAACTATCATTTTTGCGTCGGATTCGAAAATCTAGACTCACAGGAGAAGGATCATATTGTGCCCGAGACAGCAATATCCCCTTGGAGACAAGTCGGCTGGAGGACGATGTATTGAATCTCGACGCAATTTGAGTGTCCCATCGTCATTAGAAGGCCCTGAACGTCACAATTAACTATCATTTTTGCGTCGGATTCGATAATCTAAACTCACAGGAGAACGACCATAAGGTGCCCGAGGCAGCAATAGACCCTTGGAGACAAGTCGGCTGGAGGCCGATGTATTGAATCTCGACGTAATTTGAGTCTTCTATCGTCATTAGGAGGCCCTGAACGTTACAATTAACTATCATTTTTGCGTCGGATTCGAAAATCTAGACTCACAGGAGAACGACCATAAGGTGCCCGAGGCAGCAATAGACCCTTGGAGACAAGTCGGCTGGAGGCCGATGAATTGAATCTCGACGCAATTTGAGTCTTCTATCGTCATTAGGAGGCGCTGAACGTTACAATTCACTATTATTTTTGCGTCGGATTCGAAAATCTAGACTCACAGGAGAAGGATCATATTGTGCCCGAGACAGCAATAGACCCCTGGAGACAAGTCGGCTGGAGGACGATGTATTGGATCGCGACGCAATTTGAGTGTTCCATCGTCATTACAAGGCCCTGAACGTTACAATTAACTATCATTTTTGCGTCGGATTCGAAAATCTAGACTCACAGGAGAACGACCATAAGGTGCCCGAGGCAGCAATAGACCCTTGGAGACAAGTCGGCTGGATGACGATGTATTGAATCTCGACGCAATTTGAGTGTCCCATCGTCATTAGAAGGCCCCGAACGTTACAATTAACTATCATTTTTGCGTCGGATTCGATAATCTAAACTCACAGGAGAACGACCATAAGGTGCCCGAGGCAGCAATTGACCCTTGGAGACAAGTCGGCTGGAGGACGATGTATTGGATCGCGACGCAATTTGAGTCTTCTATCGACATTAGGAGGCGCTGAACGTTACAATTCACTATCATTTTTGCGTCGGATTCGATAATCTAAACTCACAGGAGAAGGATCATATTGTGCCCGAGACAGCGATATCCCCTTGGAGACAAGTCGGCTGGAGGACGATGTATTGGATCGCGACGCAATTTGAGTCTTCTATCGTCATTAGGAGGCGCTGAACGTTACAATTCACTATCATTTTTGCGTCGGATTCGATAATCTAAACTCACAGGAGAAGGATCATATTGTGCCCGAGACAGCAATATCCCCTTGGAGACAAGTCGGCTGGAGGACGATGTATTGAATCTCGACGCAATTTGAGTGTCCCATCGTCATTAGAAGGCCCTGAACGTTACAATTAACTATCATTTTTGCGTCGGATTCGATAATCTAAACTCACAGGAGAACGACCATAAGGTGCCCGAGGCAGCAATAGACCCTTGGAGACAAGTCGGCTGGAGGACGATGTATTGGATCGCGACGCAAAATGAGTGTTCCATCGTCATTACAAGGCCCTGAACCTTACAATTCACTATCATTTTTGCGTCGGATTTGAAAATCTAGACTCACAATAGAAGGATCATATTGTGCCCGAGACAGCAATATCCCCTTGGAGACAAGTCGGCTGGAGGACGATGTATTGAATCTCGACGCAATTTGAGTGTTCCATCGTCATTAGAAGGCCGTGAACGTTACAATTAACTATCATTTTTGCGTCGGATTCGATAATCTAAACTCACAGGAGAACGACCATAAGGTGCCCGAGGCAGCAATAGACCCTTGGAGACAAGTCGGCTGGAGGCCGATGTATTGAATCTCGACGCAATTTGAGTGTTCCATCGTCATTACAAGGCCCTGAACGTTACAATTAACTATCATTTTTGCGTCGGATTCGAAAATCTAGACTCACAGGAGAACGACCATAAGGTGCCCGAGGCAGCAATAGACCCTTGGAGACAAGTCGGCTGGAGGACGATGTATTGAATCTCGACGCAATTTGAGTGTTCCATCGTCATTACAAGGCCCTGAACGTTACAATTAACTATCATTTTTGCGTCGGATTCGAAAATCTAGACTCACAGGAGAACGACCAGAAGGTGCCCGAGGCAGGAATAGACCCTTGGAGACAAGTCGGCTGGAGGACGATGTATTGGATCGCGACGCAATTTGAGTCTTCTATCGTCATTAGGAGGCGCTGAACGTTACAATTCACTATCATTTTTGCGTCGGATTCGAAAATCTAGACTCACAGGAGAAGGATCATATTGTGCCCGAGACTGCAATATCCCCTTGGAGACAAGTCGGCTGGAGGACGATGTATTGAATCTCGACGCAATTTGAGTGTTCCATCGGCATTAGAAGGCCCTGAACGTTACAATTAACTATCATTTTTGCGTCGGATTCGAAAATCTAGACTCACAGGAGAAGGATCATATTGTGCCCGAGACAGCAATAGACCCTTGGAGACAAGTCGGCTGGAGGACGATGTATTGGATCGCGACGCAATTTCAGTGTTCCATCGTCATTACAAGGCCCTGAACGTTACAATTAACTATCATTTTTGCGTCGGATTCGAAAATCTAGACTCACAGGAGAACGACCATAAGGTGCCCGAGGCAGCAATAGACCCTTGGAGACAAGTCGGCTGGATGACGATGTATTGAATCTCGACGCAATTTGAGTGTCCCATCGTCATTAGAAGGCCCCGAACGTTACAATTAACTATCATTTTTGCGTCGGATTCGATAATCTAAACTCACAGGAGAACGACCATAAGGTGCCCGAGGCAGCAATTGACCCTTGGAGACAAGTCGGCTGGAGGACGATGTATTGGATCGCGACGCAATTTGAGTCTTCTATCGTCATTAGGAGGCGCTGAACGTTACAATTCACTATCATTTTTGCGTCGGATTCGATAATCTAAACTCACAGGAGAAGGATCATATTGTGCCCGAGACAGCAATATCCCCTTGGAGACAAGTCGGCTGGAGGACGATGTATTGGATCGCGACGCAATTTGAGTCTTCTATCGTCGTTAGGAGGCGCTGAACGTTACAATTCACTATCATTTTTGCGTCGGATTCGATAATCTAAACTCACAGGAGAAGGATCATATTGTGCCCGAGACAGCAATATCCCCTTGGAGACAAGTCGGCTGGAGGACGATGTATTGAATCTCGACGCAATTTGAGTGTCCCATCGTCATTAGAAGGCCCTGAACGTTACAATTAACTATCATTTTTGCGTCGGATTCGATAATCTAAACTCACAGGAGAACGACCATAAGGTGCCCGAGGCAGCAACAGACCCTTGGAGACAAGTCGGCTGGAGGACGATGTATTGGATCGCGACGCAAAATGAGTGTTCCATCGTCATTACAAGGCCCTGAACCTTACAATTCACTATCATTTTTGCGTCGGATTCGAAAATCTAGACACACAATAGAAGGATCATATTGTGCCCGAGACAGCAATATCCCCTTGGAGACAAGTCGGCTGGAGGACGATGTATTGAATCTCGACGCAATTTGAGTGTTCCATCGTCATTAGAAGGCCGTGAACGTTACAATTAACTATCATTTTTGCGTCGGATTCGATAATCTAAACTCACAGGAGAACGACCATAAGGTGCCCGAGGCAGCAATAGACCCTTGGAGACAAGTCGGCTGGAGGCCGATGTATTGAATCTCGACGCAATTTGAGTGTTCCATCGTCATTACAAGGCCCTGAACGTTACAATTAACTATCATTTTTGCGTCGGATTCGAAAATCTAGACTCACAGGAGAACGACCATAAGGTGCCCGAGGCAGCAATAGACCCTTGGAGACAAGTCGGCTGGAGGACGATGTATTGAATCTCGACGCAATTTGAGTGTTCCATCGTCATTACAAGGCCCTGAACGTTACAATTAACTATCATTTTTGCGTCGGATTCGAAAATCTAGACTCACAGGAGAACGACCAGAAGGTGCCCGAGGCAGGAATAGACCCTTGGAGACAAGTCGGCTGGAGGACGATGTATTGGATCGCGACGCAATTTGAGTCTTCTATCGTCATTAGGAGGCGCTGAACGTTACAATTCACTATCATTTTTGCGTCGGATTCGAAAATCTAGACTCACAGGAGAAGGATCATATTGTGCCCGAGACTGCAATATCCCCTTGGAGACAAGTCGGCTGGAGGACGATGTATTGAATCTCGACGCAATTTGAGTGTTCCATCGGCATTAGAAGGCCCTGAACGTTACAATTAACTATCATTTTTGCGTCGGATTCGAAAATCTAGACTCACAGGAGAAGGATCATATTGTGCCCGAGACAGCAATAGACCCTTGGAGACAAGTCGGCTGGAGGACGATGTATTGGATCGCGACGCAATTTCAGTGTTCCATCGTCATTACAAGGCCCTGAACGTTACAATTAACTATCATTTTTGCGTCGGATTCGAAAATCTAGACTCACAGGCGAACGACCATAAGGTGCCCGAGGCAGCAATAGACCCTTGGAGACAAGTCGGCTGGAGGCCGATGTATTGAATCTCGACGCAATTTGAGTGTTCCATCGTCATTACAAGGCCCTGAACGTTACAATTAACTATCATTTTTGCGTCGGATTCGAAAATCTAGACTCACAGGAGAACGACCATAAGGTGCCCGAGGCAGCAATAGACCCTTGGAGACAAGTCGGCTGGAGGCCGATGTATTGAATCTCGACGCAATTTGAGTGTTCCATCGGCATTAGAAGGCCCTGAACGTTACAATTAACTATCATTTTTGCGTAGGGTTCGAAAATCTAGACTCACAGGAGAACGACCATAAGGTGCCCGAGGCAGCAATAGACCCTTGGAGACAAGTCGGCTGGAGGACGATGTATTGGATCGCGACGCAATTTGAGTCTTCTATCGTCATTAGGAGGCGCTGAACGTTACAATTCACTATCATTTTTGCGTCGGATTCGAAAATCTAGACTCACAGGAGAAGGATCATATTGTGCCCGAGACAGCAATATCCCCTTGGAGACAAGTCGGCTGGAGGACGATGTATTGAATCTCGACGCAATTTGAGTGTCCCATCGTCATTAGAAGGCCCTGAACGTTACAATTAACTATCATTTTTGCGTGGGATTCGATAATCTAAACTCACAGGAGAACGACCATAAGGTGCCCGAGGCAGCAATAGACCCTTGGAGACAAGTCGGCTGGAGGACGATGTATTGGATCGCGACGCAATTTGAGTCTTCTATCGTCATTAGGAGGCGCTGAACGTTACAATTCACTATCACTTTTGCGTCGGATTCGAAAATCTAGACTCACAGGAGAACGACCATAAGGTGCCCGAGGCAGCAATAGACCCTTGGAGACAAGTCGGCTGGAGGCCGATGTATTGAATCTCGACGCAATTTGAGTGTCCCATCGTCATTAGAAGGCCCTGAACGTTACAATTAACTATCATTTTTGCGTCGGATTCGATAATCTAGAATTACAAGAGAACGACCATAAAGTGCCCGAGGCAGCATTAGATCCTTGGAGACAAGTCGGCTGGAGGACGATGTATTGGATCGCGACGCAATTTGAGTGTTCCATCGTCATTAGGAGGCCCTGAACGTTACAATTAACTATCATTTTTGCGTCGGATTCGAAAATCTAGACTCACAGGAGAACGACCATAAGGTGCCCGAGGCAGCAATAGACCCTTGGAGACAAGTCGGCTGGAGGACGATGTATTGGATCGCGACGCAATTTGAGTCTTCTATCGTCATTAGGAGGCGCTGAACGTTACAATTCACTATCATTTTTGCGTCGGATTCGAAAATCTAGACTCACAGGAGAAGGATCATATTGTGCCCGAGACAGCAATAGACCCTTGGAGACAAGTCGGCTGGAGGACGATGTATTGGATCGCGACGCAATTTGAGTGTTCCATCGTCATTACAAGGCCCTGAACGTTACAATTAACTATCATTTTTGCGTCGGATTCGAAAATCTAGACTCACAGGAGAACGACCATAAGGTCCCCGAGGCAGCAATAGACCCTTGGAGACAAGTCGGCTGGAGGACGATGTATTGAATCTCGACGCAATTTGAGTGTCCCATCGTCATTATAAGGCCCTGAACGTTACAATTAACTATCATTTTTGCGTCGGATTCGATAATCTAAACTCACAGGAGAACGACCATAAGGTGCCCGAAGCAGCAATAGACCCTTGGAGACAAGTCGGCTGGAGGACGATGTATTGGATCGCGACGCAATTTGAGTCTTCTATCGTCATTAGGAGGCGCTGAACGTTACAATTCACTATCATTTTTGCGTCGGATTCGAAAATCTAGACTCATAGGAAAAGGATCATATTGTGCCCGAGACAGTAATATCCCCTTGGAGACAAGTCGGCTGGAGGACGATGTATTGAATCTCGACGCAATTTGAGTGTCCCATCGTCATTAGAAGGCCCTGAACGTCACAATTAACTATCATTTTTGCGTCGGATTCGATAATCTAAACTCACAGGAGAACGACCATAAGGTGCCCGAGGCAGCATTAGACCCTTGGAGACAAGTCGGCTGGAGGCCGATGTATTGAATCTCGACGTAATTTGAGTCTTCTATCGTCATTAGGAGGCCCTGAACGTTACAATTAACTATCATTTTTGCGTCGGATTCGAAAATCTAGACTCACAGGAGAACGACCATAAGGTGCCCGAGGCAGCAATAGACCCTTGGAGACAAGTCGGCTGGAGGCCGATGAATTGAATCTCGACGCAATTTGAGTCTTCTATCGTCATTAGGAGGCGCTGAACGTTACAATTCACTATTATTTTTGCGTCGGATTCGAAAATCTAGACTCACAGGAGAAGGATCATATTGTGCCCGAGACAGCAATAGACCCCTGGAGACAAGTCGGCTGGAGGACGATGTATTGGATAGCGACGCAATTTGAGTGTTCCATCGTCATTACAAGGCCCTGAACGTTACAATTAACTATCATTTTTGCGTCGGATTCGAAAATCTAGACTCACAGGAGAACGACCATAAGGTGCCCGAGGCAGCAATAGACCCTTGGAGACAAGTCGGCTGGATGACGATGTATTGAATCTCGACGCAATTTGAGTGTCCCATCGTCATTAGAAGGCCCCGAACGTTACAATTAACTATCATTTTTGCGTCGGATTCGATAATCTAAACTCGCAGGAGAACGACCATAAGGTGCCCGAGGCAGCAATTGACCCTTGGAGACAAGTCGGAAGGAGGACGATGTATTGGATCGCGACGCAATTTGAGTCTTCTATCGTCATTAGAAGGCCCCGAACGTTACAATTAACTATCATTTTTGCGTCGGATTCGATAATCTAAACTCACAGGAGAACGACCATAAGGTGCCCGAGGCAGCAATTGACCCTTGGAGACAAGTCGGCTGGAGGACGATGTATTGGATCGCGACGCAATTTGAGTCTTCTATCGTCATTAGGAGGCGCTGAACGTTACAATTCACTATCATTTTTGCGTCGGATTCGATAATCTAAACTCACAGGAGAAGGATCATATTGTGCCCGAGACAGCAATATCCCCTTGGAGACAAGTCGGCTGGAGGACGATGTATTGGATCGCGACGCAATTTGAGTCTTCTATCGTCATTAGGAGGCGCTGAACGTTACAATTCACTATCATTTTTGCGTCGGATTCGATAATCTAAACTCACAGGAGAAGGATCATATTGTGCCCGAGACAGCAATATCCCCTTGGAGACAAGTCGGCTGGAGGACGATGTATTGAATCTCGACGCAATTTGAGTGTCCCATCGTCATTAGAAGGCCCTGAACGTTACAATTAACTATCATTTTTGCGTCGGATTCGATAATCTAAACTCACAGGAGAACGACCATAAGGTGCCCGAGGCAGCAATAGACCCTTGGAGACAAGTCGGCTGGAGGACGATGTATTGGATCGCGACGCAAAATGAGTGTTCCATCGTCATTACAAGGCCCTGAACCTTACAATTCACTATCATTTTTGCGTCGGATTTGAAAATCTAGACTCACAATAGAAGGATCATATTGTGCCCGAGACAGCAATATCCCCTTGGAGACAAGTCGGCTGGAGGACGATGTATTGAATCTCGACGCAATTTGAGTGTTCCATCGTCATTAGAAGGCCGTGAACGTTACAATTAACTATCATTTTTGCGTCGGATTCGATAATCTAAACTCACAGGAGAACGACCATAAGGTGCCCGAGGCAGCAATAGACCCTTGGAGACAAGTCGGCTGGAGGACGATGTATTGGATCGCGACGCAAAATGAGTGTTCCATCGTCATTACAAGGCCCTGAACCTTACAATTCACTATCATTTTTGCGTCGGATTCGAAAATCTAGACTCACAATAGAAGGATCATATTGTGCCCGAGACAGCAATATCCCCTTGGAGACAAGTCGGCTGGAGGACGATGTATTGAATCTCGACGCAATTTGAGTGTTCCATCGTCATTAGAAGGCCGTGAACGTTACAATTAACTATCATTTTTGCGTCGGATTCGATAATCTAAACTCACAGGAGAACGACCATAAGGTGCCCGAGGCAGCAATAGACCCTTGGAGACAAGTCGGCTGGAGGCCGATGTATTGAATCTCGACGCAATTTGAGTGTTCCATCGTCATTACAAGGCCCTGAACGTTACAATTAACTATCATTTTTGCGTCGGATTCGAAAATCTAGACTCACAGGAGAACGACCATAAGGTGCCCGAGGCAGCAATAGACCCTTGGAGACAAGTCGGCTGGAGGCCGATGAATTGAATCTCGACGCAATTTGAGTCTTCTATCGTCATTAGGAGGCGCTGAACGTTACAATTCACTATTATTTTTGCGTCGGATTCGAAAATCTAGACTCACAGGAGAAGGATCATATTGTGCCCGAGACAGCAATAGACCCCTGGAGACAAGTCGGCTGGAGGACGATGTATTGGATAGCGACGCAATTTGAGTGTTCCATCGTCATTACAAGGCCCTGAACGTTACAATTAACTATCATTTTTGCGTCGGATTCGATAATCTAAACTCACAGGAGAACGACCATAAGGTGCCCGAGGCAGCATTAGACCCTTGGAGACAAGTCGGCTGGAGGCCGATGTATTGAATCTCGACGTAATTTGAGTCTTCTATCGTCATTAGGAGGCCCTGAACGTTACAATTAACTATCATTTTTGCGTCGGATTCGAAAATCTAGACTCACAGGAGAACGACCATAAGGTGCCCGAGGCAGCAATAGACCCTTGGAGACAAGTCGGCTGGAGGCCGATGAATTGAATCTCGACGCAATTTGAGTCTTCTATCGTCATTAGGAGGCGCTGAACGTTACAATTCACTATTATTTTTGCGTCGGATTCGAAAATCTAGACTCACAGGAGAAGGATCATATTGTGCCCGAGACAGCAATAGACCCCTGGAGACAAGTCGGCTGGAGGACGATGTATTGGATAGCGACGCAATTTGAGTGTTCCATCGTCATTACAAGGCCCTGAACGTTACAATTAACTATCATTTTTGCGTCGGATTCGAAAATCTAGACTCACAGGAGAACGACCATAAGGTGCCCGAGGCAGCAATAGACCCTTGGAGACAAGTCGGCTGGATGACGATGTATTGAATCTCGACGCAATTTGAGTGTCCCATCGTCATTAGAAGGCCCCGAACGTTACAATTAACTATCATTTTTGCGTCGGATTCGATAATCTAAACTCACAGGAGAACGACCATAAGGTGCCCGAGGCAGCAATTGACCCTTGGAGACAAGTCGGCTGGAGGACGATGTATTGGATCGCGACGCAATTTGAGTCTTCTATCGTCATTAGGAGGCGCTGAACGTTACAATTCACTATCATTTTTGCGTCGGATTCGATAATCTAAACTCACAGGAGAAGGATCATATTGTGCCCGAGACAGCAATATCCCCTTGGAGACAAGTCGGCTGGAGGACGATGTATTGGATCGCGACGCAATTTGAGTCTTCTATCGTCATTAGGAGGCGCTGAACGTTACAATTCACTATCAATTTTGCGTCGGATTCGATAATCTAAACTCACAGGAGAAGGATCATATTGTGCCCGAGACAGCAATATCCCCTTGGAGACAAGTCGGCTGGAGGACGATGTATTGAATCTCGACGCAATTTGAGTGTCCCATCGTCATTAGAAGGCCCTGAACGTTACAATTAACTATCATTTTTGCGTCGGATTCGATAATCTAAACTCACAGGAGAACGACCATAAGGTGCCCGAGGTAGCAATAGACCCTTGGAGACAAGTCGGCTGGAGGACGATGTATTGGATCGCGACGCAAAATGAGTGTTCCATCGTCATTACAAGGCCTGAACCTTACAATTCACTATCATTTTTGCGTCGGATTTGAAAATCTAGACTCACAATAGAAGGATCATATTGTGCCCGAGACAGCAATATCCCCTTGGAGACAAGTCGGCTGGAGGACGATGTATTGAATCTCGACGCAATTTGAGTGTTCCATCGTCATTAGAAGGCGTGAACGTTACAATTAACTATCATTTTTGCGTCGGATTCGATAATCTAAACTCACAGGAGAACGACCATAAGGTGCCCGAGGCAGCAATAGACCCTTGGAGACAAGTCGGCTGGAGGACGATGTATTGGATCGCGACGCAAAATGAGTGTTCCATCGTCATTACAAGGCCCTGAACCTTACAATTCACTATCATTTTTGCGTCGGATTCGAAAATCTAGACTCACAATAGAAGGATCATATTGTGCCCGAGACAGCAATATCCCCTTGGAGACAAGTCGGCTGGAGGACGATGTATTGAATCTCGACGCAATTTGAGTGTTCCATCGTCATTAGAAGGCCGTGAACGTTACAATTAACTATCATTTTTGCGTCGGATTCGATAATCTAAACTCACAGGAGAACGACCATAAGGTGCCCGAGGCAGCAATAGACCCTTGGAGACAAGTCGGCTGGAGGCCGATGTATTGAATCTCGACGCAATTTGAGTGTTCCATCGTCATTACAAGGCCCTGAACGTTACAATTAACTATCATTTTTGCGTCGGATTCGAAAATCTAGACTCACAGGAGAACGACCATAAGGTGCCCGAGGCAGCAATAGACCCTTGGAGACAAGTCGGCTGGAGGACGATGTATTGAATCTCGACGCAATTTGAGTGTTCCATCGTCATTACAAGGCCCTCAACGTTACAATTAACTATCATTTTTGCGTCGGATTCGAAAATCTAGACTCACAGGAGAACGACCAGAAGGTGCCCGAGGCAGGAATAGACCCTTGGAGACAAGTCGGCTGGAGGACGATGTATTGGATCGCGACGCAATTTGAGTCTTCTATCGTCATTAGGAGGCGCTGAGCGTTACAATTCACTATCATTTTTGCGTCGGATTCGAAAATCTAGACTCACAGGAGAAGGATCAAATTGTGCCCGAGACTGCAATATCCCCTTGGAGACAAGTCGGCTGGAGGACGATGTATTGAATCTCGACGCAATTTGAGTGTTCCATCGGCATTAGAAGGCCCTGAACGTTACAATTAACTATCATTTTTGCGTCGGATTCGAAAATCTAGACTCACAGGAGAAGGATCATATTGTGCCCGAGACAGCAATAGACCCTTGGAGACAAGTCGGCTGGAGGACGATGTATTGGATCGCGACGCAATTTCAGTGTTCCATCGTCATTACATGGCCCTGAACATTACAATTAACTATCATTTTTGCGTCGGATTCGAAAATCTAGACTCACAGGAGAACGACCATAAGGTGCCCGAGGCAGCAATAGACCCTTGGAGACAAGTCGGCTGGAGGACGATGTATTGAATCTCGACGCAATTTGAGTGTCCCATCGTCATTAGAAGGCCCTGAACGTTACAATTAACTATCATTTTTGCGTCGGATTCGATAATCTAAACTCACAGGAGAACGACCATAAGGTGCCCGAGGCAGCAATAGACCCTTGGAGACAAGT
>NW_025726702.1:7500-12500 GCF_021461395.2 Schistocerca americana
TAACCTAACCCGTATTGTGCCTTAACCTAACCCGTATTGTGCCTTAACCTAACCCACGTTGTGCCTTAACCTAACCCACGTTGTGCCTTAACCTAACCCACGTTGTGCCTTAACCTAACCCACGTTGTGCCTTAACCTAACCCACGTTGTGCCTTAACCTAACCCACGTTGTGCCTTAACCTAACCCACGTTGTGCCTTAACCTAACCCGTATTGTGCCTTAACCTAACCCGTATTGTGCCTTAACCTAACCCGTATTGTGCCTTAACCTAACCCGTATTGTGCCTTAACCTAACCCGTATTGTGCCTTAACCTAACCCGTATTGTGCCTTAACCTAACCCGTATTGTGCCTTAACCTAACCCGTATTGTGCCTTAACCTAACCCACGTTGTGCCTTAACCTAACCCACGTTGTGCCTTAACCTAACCCACGTTGTGCCTTAACCTAACCCACGTTGTGCCTTAACCTAACCCACGTTGTGCCTTAACCTAACCCACGTTGTGCCTTAACCTAACCCACGTTGTGCCTTAACCTAACCCATATTGTGCCTTAACCTAACCCATATTGTGCCTTAACCTAACCCATATTGTGCCTTAACCTAACCCATATTGTGCCTTAACCTAACCCATATTGTGCCTTAACCTAACCCATATTGTGCCTTAACCTAACCCATATTGTGCCTTAACCTAACCCATATTGTGCCTTAACCTAACCCATATTGTGCCTTAACCTAACCCATATTGTGCCTTAACCTAACCCATATTGTGCCTTAACCTAACCCATATTGTGCCTTAACCTAACCCATATTGTGCCTTAACCTAACCCATATTGTGCCTTAACCTAACCCGTATTGTGCCTTAACCTAACCCGTATTGTGCCTTAACCTAACCCGTATTGTGCCTTAACCTAACCCGTATTGTACCTTAACCTAACCCGTATTGTGCCTTAACCTAACCCGTATTGTGCCTTAACCTAACCCGTATTGTGCCTTAACCTAACCCGTATTGTGCCTTAACCTAACCCGTATTGTGCCTTAACCTAACCCGTATTGTGCCTTAACCTAACCCGTATTGTGCCTTAACCTAACCCGTATTGTGCCTTAACCTAACCCGTATTGTGCCTTAACCTAACCCGTATTGTGCCTTAACCTAACCCGTATTGTGCCTTAACCTAACCCGTATTGTGCCTTAACCTAACCCGTATTGTGCCTTAACCTAACCCGTATTGTGCCTTAACCTAACCCACGTTGTGCCTTAACCTAACCCACGTTGTGCCTTAACCTAACCCACGTTGTGCCTTAACCTAACCCACGTTGTGCCTTAACCTAACCCACGTTGTGCCTTAACCTAACCCACGTTGTGCCTTAACCTAACCCACGTTGTGCCTTAACCTAACCCACGTTGTGCCTTAACCTAACCCACGTTGTGCCTTAACCTAACCCACATTGTGCCTTAACCTAACCCATATTGTGCCTTAACCTAACCCATATTGTGCCTTAACCTAACCCATATTGTGCCTTAACCTAACCCATATTGTGCCTTAACCTAACCCATATTGTGCCTTAACCTAACCCATATTGTGCCTTAACCTAACCCATATTGTGCCTTAACCTAACCCATATTGTGCCTTAACCTAACCCATATTGTGCCTTAACCTAACCCATATTGTGCCTTAACCTAACCCATATTGTGCCTTAACCTAACCCATATTGTGCCTTAACCTAACCCATATTGTGCCTTAACCTAACCCATATTGTGCCTTAACCTAACCCATATTGTGCCTTAACCTAACCCATATTGTGCCTTAACCTAACCCATATTGTGCCTTAACCTAACCCATATTGTGCCTTAACCTAACCCATATTGTGCCTTAACCTAACCCATATTGTGCCTTAACCTAACCCATATTGTGCCTTAACCTAACCCATATTGTGCCTTAACCTAACCCATATTGTGCCTTAACCTAACCCATATTGTGCCTTAACCTAACCCATATTGTGCCTTAACCTAACCCATATTGTGCCTTAACCTAACCCATATTGTGCCTTAACCTAACCCATATTGTGCCTTAACCTAACCTATATTGCGCCTTAACCTAACCCATGTTGCGCCTTAACCTAACCTATGTTGCGCCTTAACCTAACCTATGTTGCGCCTTAACCTAACCTACGTTGCGCCTTAACCTAACCTATATTGCGCCTTAACCTAACCTATATTGCGCCTTAACCTAACCTATATTGCGCCTTAACCTAACCTATATTGCGCCTTAACCTAACCTATATTGCGCCTTAACCTAACCTATATTGCGCCTTAACCTAACCTACGTTGCGCCTTAACCTAACCCACGTTGCGCCTTAACCTAACCCACGTTGCGCCTTAACCCAACCCACGTTGCGCCTTAACCCAACCCACGTTGCGCCTTAACCCAACCCACGTTGGGCCTTAACCCAACCCACGTTGCGCCTTAACCCAACCCACGTTGGGCCTTAACCCAACACACGTTGGGCCTTAACCCAACACACGTTGGGCCTTAACCCAACACACGTTGGGCCTTAACCCAACACACGTTGGGCCTTAACCCAACACACGTTGGGCCTTAACCCAACACACGTTGGGCCTTAACCCAACACACGTTGGGCCTTAACCCAACACACGTTGGGCCTTAACCCAACACACGTTGGGCCTTAACCCAACACACGTTGGGCCTTAACCCAACACACGTTGGGCCTTAACCCAACACACGTTGGGCCTTAACCCAACACACGTTGGGCCTTAACCCGCTCTGTAATTGTCATACGACGCGTTAAATTAGTGTAGTGTTGCCTAACTGCAACCCCCGCAATATAGTTTGCTACTCGCACTGCCTGGTCCCCAGTGTATCGCTTCATGTTAAACACCTTGCAGCGATACACTGTAATGTGGATGGCAGCAGGACGTACATGCTCAATGCCCTTCGCAGTTGTTCATTGGCATTCGCATGGCGAAGCACTTAGCCTACGCTGTGGTACGGCCTGTGTCAACTGTCCGCTGATGTTGTACGTCCAAATCACACACTGTACTGCACATTGGTCCTCATGTACTGAATGATACATCGTGGTACATGTGACCGTACAACGACTGCGCCAACAACGGCGAACCATGCGGTCCAACTGTTGTGCACTCAGCTATGTGTCGTCTCCCTATAAGAGCCGGATTGCAGTGTGGTATGCCCTGGATGGCGATCAGCATGAGCCGTCTGTTGATGTAGTGGCGCGTGTTGTCAGACGTAGTCGTCTCTTCTCACACACCGTGACAGCATGGTGCACTGCGTTCCACATCTGCGACATGCGACAGAGGCCGGTTGACAGTCGTTCGCGCAATGGACATCGCATACGTACGGGGGCCACCTTCCACGTGTTCGCGAAGCGTGCACATGTTGTTGCGTGTATGTGGGCAGACATAGTGTGTCGTGACACCTGACACAGGCATGCAACAATCGTTGAATTTGCAAATGGCGATGGACGTCTACGTTTGCTGGTGACGTTACGCAAATGAACAACTGGTAAACCGTTGTGGTGCGGTTGTTCTCGCTAGAGGTGAATCAGTGATGGCGACGATCGGTTGAGCTACCAACCGGTTGTTTCAGCGATACCCACCATGCCCACGAACGTGAATGGCATGTGGGTGTGAAGCGATACGCGGCGGTGGCTGGGTGGGACCGTCCCCGGCCGGTGAGGGGGGCCCTCCCGGCGTGCTGGCCGCGCGGTGCGTGGGCGCACGCGCTACAGCCGGCTGGTGGGGGCGGCCAGTGGCAGGCGCGCCGGCCGACGGAGGCGGCAGGCGGCGCAGCTGCGCGCCGGCGCACCCTGCACGCGGCGCCGTGCGGCCAAAGTAGGTCCTCGCGGGCCCGGTGCGAAGCGCGGTGGACATCTGCAGTGTGCTGGTCCGATTGAGGACTGTGTGCGCTGAGGATGCGCCGCCGCCCGGCGCTCGGCGCCGCGACGCCGTCTGCTGCTCGGTCGCCTCTGCGGTTCTCGCAGGTGGTTTGTATCGCAGCTGTGCGGACGTGTTGGCGCGTGCGCTGTGCTGGGAGAGTTCGCTTCGGCACCCAAGTGGGGCTTTTGTCCTTCTGTGGCGCTGGCGTTGGAGCTGCCGGCCACCGTAGGTGGCGCGTGTTGTCTCCCGCCGGCAATGCCACGACAGCACGCTCCCGGGCCTCTGTCGGCAGCGGCAAGCTCAGTTGGGAGCACGGGTGGTCGCACCTAAAGCGTCTACTCGCCAAACTCCGGGCGATTGCGCCTCTCTCGAACCCGACCAAGTACTTAGGACGGCGCTGCGCGCCGCCGGGACCTGAGAGGGTTTCGAGGTGTATCGTGCAGGGGAGCTCAGCCTCCTCCTGTTTGCAGAATAATTGAGCGGACGCTTGCGTGTTCGCGCGGGCCCCCGGGACACACTCCCGGGCGGCCGGCTGCTCAGCTCTAGTTGACGCAGCTCCCTGGTTGATCCTGCCAGTAGTCATATGCTTGTCTCAAAGATTAAGCCATGCATGTCTCAGTACAAGCCGCATTAAGGTGAAACCGCGAATGGCTCATTAAATCAGTTATGGTTCCTTAGATCGTACCCACGTTACTTGGATAACTGTGGTAATTCTAGAGCTAATACATGCAAACAGAGTCCCGACCAGAGATGGAAGGGACGCTTTTATTAGATCAAAACCAATCGGTCGGCTCGTCCGGTCCGTTTGCCTTGGTGACTCTGAATAACTTTGGGCTGATCGCACGGTCCTCGTACCGGCGACGCATCTTTCAAATGTCTGCCTTATCAACTGTCGATGGTAGGTTCTGCGCCTACCATGGTTGTAACGGGTAACGGGGAATCAGGGTTCGATTCCGGAGAGGGAGCCTGAGAAACGGCTACCACATCCAAGGAAGGCAGCAGGCGCGCAAATTACCCACTCCCGGCACGGGGAGGTAGTGACGAAAAATAACGATACGGGACTCATCCGAGGCCCCGTAATCGGAA
>NW_025726702.1:17500-20000 GCF_021461395.2 Schistocerca americana
TTCGAAGTGCGGTCTTGATGTAGTCGTGCTGCTGCTGCGAGGTGCCTTCCTTGGGTTATAGTTACAGGGAGAGTGATGCGCAATACATGGGCCTAGCCCTCTTAGCCTCTCCTCTCCTGCGGTCTTCTCCCCTTCTCGTGGGCCCGCTGATTTTTGCAGAGTGGAAGACCGCACCAGGGGCTTGGGGGGGTTACCAGCCCCCCCTCGCATTATCCCTCTATAGTTGGGGGCAGCCGACAAGAAACAAGAGATGGTGGCCCTTCCGCTGAAGGTGCCACCCCAGCTACCCCAGCACCTATCCGGCCAACCGGCCGTAACGAAAATGCGATAGTTTGTGTAGCTCCCTTTGCTTGCAGTGAGTGCCACCGCACTTTTACCACGAAGAACGGTCTCGGGGTCCATCGCCGCCGCCAACACCCTGCGGCCGCCAACGCTGAGATCGTGACGGAGAGGCATCGCGCGAGGTGGACGGAGGAAGAAGTCCTGTCGCTCGCCAAGGCAGAGGCCGAACTGTTCCTGGAGAGGGACGCCCGGTTCTTCTTTGTAAATCAAGAACTTACCAGGATGTTCCCCGACCGAACGCTTGAGGCAATCAAGTGCCGACGGCGGCAAGCTGCCCACAAGCAGCTTGTCCGCCAATTCATGGAGGCACTTGAGATCGGTCGGGGTGAAGAGCCGGCGTCCCGCCGTGGAGCAGCGAGCTCGCTGCCTGACGCGGGCGAGGCCGCTGCGCCGCCCGTCGACGCAGCCGAGGACTTCGCGGCCGACACCACCGGGCCGCCGCCGGAGGGGCCGACTGACGCCGCCATCTGGGAGCATCTGGCGGGGCTACCTGCTTCCGCCCAGCGTTTCTCTGCCCTGGATCGAGTCATTGGTCTGGGGCGGGGCACGCCGCCCGATGTCATCCTGGGCATGCTCCCGGATGCCCTTGCGTCGGTCGGGTCCAGGGGGGAGAGGTCGATCACCAGGACACAGCGGCCGCGCCAACCATCCAAGCGGCCGCCTGCCGCCCCGCCGCTGCAGAAGCGCAAGCGGCGCCGCTGGGAATACGCGCGGACACAGGACGCCTTCCGTAGGTCGCGTGCGCGTTGCGTGCGCGGCTTGCTGGACGGCACCCTGCTGCAGCCGCCACCCGACATCCCCGGTCTGCTGGACTTCTGGGCGGACCTCTTCACGAAGAAGCCGATCTCCACCGCCGGCTTCATCCGTGACCGCCTTCTCCCGCACTCGGAGCCTGTCGCTCCTGAGTGCCTATGGGGGCCGGTCACACGTGAGGAGGTCGCTGCTGCCTTGCCGCCCAGGGGATCGGCAGCCGGGCCGGACGGCCTGACTCCAGCGGAGCTGCGGCGCCTGCCGCATGAAGTCCTGGTGAAACTCTTGAACCTCTTCCTCCTGGCCCGCGCCCTCCCCGAGCGTCTGCTTCGCGCCCGGACGTCACTTCTCCCCAAAACGGCTGCACCAACATCCCCCGCTGACTTTCGCCCCATTACGGTCTGCTCGGTGTTGGCGCGGACCTTTCACAAGGTTCTCGCGTCACGCCTGATGCGTGCATGTGCTGTGGACGAACGTCAGCGGGCATTCATCCCCCGGGATGGGATGTTGGAAAACACCTTCATCTTGGACACTGCTCTCACCGACGCAGTCCGCTCCTGTCGCTCTGTTTTTGTGGCATCGATCGACGTCTCTAAAGCGTTCGATTCGGTGGACCATGCCGCCCTCCGCCCCGTGCTGAGGGCTCATGGCCTGCCGGATTGCTTTATTGAGTACGTCGAAAGGTGTTACGAGGGTAGCACGACGGTGATAGCGGGCGGCGCCGACGTGGGCGTGCCCCTGCAGCCGGCTAGGGGTGTGCGTCAGGGTGACCCCCTCTCCCCCCTCCTTTTCAATTTTGCGGTGGACTATGTTTTGAGTCAACTTCCCTCCCACATCGGAGCTCGGATCCTTGGTCGCAGAGTTAACGCTGCGGCCTTCGCAGATGACGTCCTGCTTTTTGCATCGACCGCGAGGGGATTGCAGTCCCTCATCGACGCAGCCGTCGCAGCCCTCGCCCATCTGGGGCTGCAGATCAACGCCCGGAAGTGTTTCACCCTCGCCTTAGTCGCGTCTGGGCGCGACAAGAAGGTGAAGGTCGACGCCGACGTTACCTTCAAAGCGGGCAACGCCACCGTGCCCGCCCTACGTGTGGGTGAAACCTTCCGGTACCTGGGACTGCAATTCTCCACCGCTGGTCGCTGCGTTTTCAACCCACGACGCCACCTGGTGGAGCAGCTGGACGTCATCTCCCGAGCTCCGCTCAAGCCGCAACAGCGCCTCCACGCCCTCACCACCGTACTTCTGCCTGGCCTGTACCATGGGCTGGCCCTCAGCCGCACCCGAGTGGGTGCGTTGAAAGCGGCAGATGTGACCATCCGTGCCGCCGTCAGGAGATGGTTCCGCCTTCCGGCGGACACTCCCCTGGGCTACTTCCACGCTCCTGTAGCCCAGGGAGGCCTCGGCATCC
>NW_025726702.1:25000-30000 GCF_021461395.2 Schistocerca americana
ACCCGTATTGTGCCTTAACCTAACCCGTATTGTGCCTTAACCTAACCCGTATTGTGCCTTAACCTAACCCGTATTGTGCCTTAACCTAACCCGTATTGTGCCTTAACCTAACCCGTATTGTGCCTTAACCTAACCCGTATTGTGCCTTAACCTAACCCGTATTGTGCCTTAACCTAACCCGTATTGTGCCTTAACCTAACCCGTATTGTGCCTTAACCTAACCCACGTTGTGCCTTAACCTAACCCACGTTGTGCCTTAACCTAACCCACGTTGTGCCTTAACCTAACCCACGTTGTGCCTTAACCTAACCCACGTTGTGCCTTAACCTAACCCACGTTGTGCCTTAACCTAACCCACGTTGTGCCTTAACCTAACCCACGTTGTGCCTTAACCTAACCCATATTGTGCCTTAACCTAACCCATATTGTGCCTTAACCTAACCCATATTGTGCCTTAACCTAACCCATATTGTGCCTTAACCTAACCCATATTGTGCCTTAACCTAACCCATATTGTGCCTTAACCTAACCCATATTGTGCCTTAACCTAACCCATATTGTGCCTTAACCTAACCCATATTGTGCCTTAACCTAACCCATATTGTGCCTTAACCTAACCCATATTGTGCCTTAACCTAACCCATATTGTGCCTTAACCTAACCCATATTGTGCCTTAACCTAACCCATATTGTGCCTTAACCTAACCCGTATTGTGCCTTAACCTAACCCGTATTGTGCCTTAACCTAACCCGTATTGTGCCTTAACCTAACCCGTATTGTACCTTAACCTAACCCGTATTGTGCCTTAACCTAACCCGTATTGTGCCTTAACCTAACCCGTATTGTGCCTTAACCTAACCCGTATTGTGCCTTAACCTAACCCGTATTGTGCCTTAACCTAACCCGTATTGTGCCTTAACCTAACCCGTATTGTGCCTTAACCTAACCCGTATTGTGCCTTAACCTAACCCGTATTGTGCCTTAACCTAACCCGTATTGTGCCTTAACCTAACCCGTATTGTGCCTTAACCTAACCCGTATTGTGCCTTAACCTAACCCGTATTGTGCCTTAACCTAACCCGTATTGTGCCTTAACCTAACCCGTATTGTGCCTTAACCTAACCCACGTTGTGCCTTAACCTAACCCACGTTGTGCCTTAACCTAACCCACGTTGTGCCTTAACCTAACCCACGTTGTGCCTTAACCTAACCCACGTTGTGCCTTAACCTAACCCACGTTGTGCCTTAACCTAACCCACGTTGTGCCTTAACCTAACCCACGTTGTGCCTTAACCTAACCCACGTTGTGCCTTAACCTAACCCACGTTGTGCCTTAACCTAACCCACATTGTGCCTTAACCTAACCCATATTGTGCCTTAACCTAACCCATATTGTGCCTTAACCTAACCCATATTGTGCCTTAACCTAACCCATATTGTGCCTTAACCTAACCCATATTGTGCCTTAACCTAACCCATATTGTGCCTTAACCTAACCCATATTGTGCCTTAACCTAACCCATATTGTGCCTTAACCTAACCCATATTGTGCCTTAACCTAACCCATATTGTGCCTTAACCTAACCCATATTGTGCCTTAACCTAACCCATATTGTGCCTTAACCTAACCCATATTGTGCCTTAACCTAACCCATATTGTGCCTTAACCTAACCCATATTGTGCCTTAACCTAACCCATATTGTGCCTTAACCTAACCCATATTGTGCCTTAACCTAACCCATATTGTGCCTTAACCTAACCCATATTGTGCCTTAACCTAACCCATATTGTGCCTTAACCTAACCCATATTGTGCCTTAACCTAACCCATATTGTGCCTTAACCTAACCCATATTGTGCCTTAACCTAACCCATATTGTGCCTTAACCTAACCCATATTGTGCCTTAACCTAACCCATATTGTGCCTTAACCTAACCCATATTGTGCCTTAACCTAACCTATATTGCGCCTTAACCTAACCCATGTTGCGCCTTAACCTAACCTATGTTGCGCCTTAACCTAACCTACGTTGCGCCTTAACCTAACCTACGTTGCGCCTTAACCTAACCTATATTGCGCCTTAACCTAACCTATATTGCGCCTTAACCTAACCTATATTGCGCCTTAACCTAACCTATATTGCGCCTTAACCTAACCTATATTGCGCCTTAACCTAACCTATATTGCGCCTTAACCTAACCTACGTTGCGCCTTAACCTAACCCACGTTGCGCCTTAACCTAACCCACGTTGCGCCTTAACCCAACCCACGTTGCGCCTTAACCCAACCCACGTTGCGCCTTAACCCAACCCACGTTGCGCCTTAACCCAACCCACGTTGGGCCTTAACCCAACACACGTTGGGCCTTAACCCAACACACGTTGGGCCTTAACCCAACACACGTTGGGCCTTAACCCAACACACGTTGGGCCTTAACCCAACACACGTTGGGCCTTAACCCAACACACGTTGGGCCTTAACCCAACACACGTTGGGCCTTAACCCAACACACGTTGGGCCTTAACCCAACACACGTTGGGCCTTAACCCAACACACGTTGGGCCTTAACCCAACACACGTTGGGCCTTAACCCAACACACGTTGGGCCTTAACCCGCTCTGTAATTGTCATACGACGCGTTAAATTAGTGTAGTGTTGCCTAACTGCAACCCCCGCAATATAGTTTGCTACTCGCACTGCCTGGTCCCCAGTGTATCGCTTCATGTTAAACACCTTGCAGCGATACACTGTAATGTGGATGGCAGCAGGACGTACATGCTCAATGCCCTTCGCAGTTGTTCATTGGCATTCGCATGGCGAAGCACTTAGCCTACGCTGTGGTACGGCCTGTGTCAACTGTCCGCTGATGTTGTACGTCCAAATCACACACTGTACTGCACATTGGTCCTCATGTACTGAATGATACATCGTGGTACATGTGACCGTACAACGACTGCGCCAACAACGGCGAACCATGCGGTCCAACTGTTGTGCACTCAGCTATGTGTCGTCTCCCTATAAGAGCCGGACTGCAGTGTGGTATGCCCTGGATGGCGATCAGCATGAGCCGTCTGTTGATGTAGTGGCGCGTGTTGTCAGACGTAGTCGTCTCTTCTCACACACCGTGACAGCATGGTGCACTGCGTTCCACATCTGCGACATGCGACAGAGGCCGGTTGACAGTCGTTCGCGCAATGGACATCGCATACGTACGGGGGCCACCTTCCACGTGTTCGCGAAGCGTGCACATGTTGTTGCGTGTATGTGGGCAGACATAGTGTGTCGTGACACCTGACACAGGCATGCAACAATCGTTGAATTTGCAAATGGCGATGGACGTCTACGTTTGCTGGTGACGTTACGCAAATGAACAACTGGTAAACCGTTGTGGTGCGGTTGTTCTCGCTAGAGGTGAATCAGTGATGGCGACGATCGGTTGAGCTACCAACCGGTTGTTTCAGCGATACCCACCATGCCCACGAACGTGAATGGCATGTGGGTGTGAAGCGATACGCGGCGGTGGCTGGGTGGGACCGTCCCCGGCCGGTGAGGGGGGGCCTCCCGGCGTGCTGGCCGCGCGGTGCGTGGGCGCACGCGCTACAGCCGGCTGGTGGGGGCGGCCAGTGGCAGGCGCGCCGGCCGACGGAGGCGGCAGGCGGCGCAGCTGCGCGCCGGCGCACCCTGCACGCGGCGCCGTGCGGCCAAAGTAGGTCCTCGCGGGCCCGGTGCGAAGCGCGGTGGACATCTGCAGTGTGCTGGTCCGATTGAGGACTGTGTGCGCTGAGGATGCGCCGCCGCCCGGCGCTCGGCGCCGCGACGCCGTCTGCTGCTCGGTCGCCTCTGCGGTTCTCGCAGGTGGTTTGTATCGCAGCTGTGCGGACGTGTTGGCGCGTGCGCTGTGCTGGGAGAGTTCGCTTCGGCACCCAAGTGGGGCTTTTGTCCTTCTGTGGCGCTGGCGTTGGAGCTGCCGGCCACCGTAGGTGGCGCGTGTTGTCTCCCGCCGGCAATGCCACGACAGCACGCTCCCGGGCCTCTGTCGGCAGCGGCAAGCTCAGTTGGGAGCACGGGTGGTCGCACCTAAAGCGTCTACTCGCCAAACTCCGGGCGATTGCGCCTCTCTCGAACCCGACCAAGTACTTAGGACGGCGCTGCGCGCCGCCGGGACCTGAGAGGGTTTCGAGGTGTATCGTGCAGGGGAGCTCAGCCTCCTCCTGTTTGCAGAATAATTGAGCGGACGCTTGCGTGTTCGCGCGGGCCCCCGGGACACACTCCCGGGCGGCCGGCTGCTCAGCTCTAGTTGACGCAGCTCCCTGGTTGATCCTGCCAGTAGTCATATGCTTGTCTCAAAGATTAAGCCATGCATGTCTCAGTACAAGCCGCATTAAGGTGAAACCGCGAATGGCTCATTAAATCAGTTATGGTTCCTTAGATCGTACCCACGTTACTTGGATAACTGTGGTAATTCTAGAGCTAATACATGCAAACAGAGTCCCGACCAGAGATGGAAGGGACGCTTTTATTAGATCAAAACCAATCGGTCGGCTCGTCCGGTCCGTTTGCCTTGGTGACTCTGAATAACTTTGGGCTGATCGCACGGTCCTCGTACCGGCGACGCATCTTTCAAATGTCTGCCTTATCAACTGTCGATGGTAGGTTCTGCGCCTACCATGGTTGTAACGGGTAACGGGGAATCAGGGTTCGATTCCGGAGAGGGAGCCTGAGAAACGGCTACCACATCCAAGGAAGGCAGCAGGCGCGCAAATTACCCACTCCCGGCACGGGGAGGTAGTGACGAAAAATAACGATACGGGACTCATCCGAGGCCCCGTAATCGGAATGAGTACACTTTAAATCCTTTAACGAGTATCTATTGGAGGGCAAGTCTGGTGCCAGCAGCCGCGGTAATTCCAGCTCCAATAGCGTATATTAAAGTTGTTGCGGTTAAAAAGCTCGTAGTTGGATTTGTGTCCCACGCTGTTGGTTCACCGCCCGTCGGTG
>NW_025726702.1:37500-42500 GCF_021461395.2 Schistocerca americana
GCCATGACCCACCGGAAGGGCGCAGCGTCCCCCACCCCAGACATGTGACGTCACACTATCGGTATTGACGACTAGACTGATTCCTTATAATCATTTGCCATACACCGGTGGAAGCTGCCGAGACGAGTAACTACATGGCGGCCTCGCCGTGTCACTAATGTACAGAGATACAACAGTTTCGACTGGAACCGGATGAAACGTATACACGGCGCTGATTAGTAATAGATAGAGCCATCAAAATACAGATAATGTATACAACTGTCCGTATACATGCTGAAAGACTCTGCTCACAATCACAACCACACGTCAGCCAGACACTCTTATCACGCACTACTCTCTGCCTGTAACAGGCACAGAGACAATATGTAAGCACCAGCATGGAACAACACCCAGTGCATCCTCTCCGCCACATTAGACTATCCACACTATCATAACCAGACCGGGAGGTCCACTCACAAAACAGAATATCCCACCCTTCCGACAACCACCATTGCTCAGCTAAGCCACCAACACCCACACATGTCCTACACAGGGGTACACCCAACATCACAATACTGCCTCCTGTCACAGCACACAAACAATGGCAGGAATGAAAGACACAGGTCTGCCACAAGCATGGAATCAGAGCGCCGCCTGTTATGAGCCAAAGGTGCACCCTGACGTGGCAAATCAGATGATGCCGCAGTCATTTACTTACGATAATCACAATCAACAAACCGGCCCCCCCCCCCCCAAAACACCTTTCCTTACAACAATGTGTACCTTAACCTAACCCGTATTGTGCCTTAACCTAACCCGTATTGTGCCTTAACCTAACCCGTATTGTGCCTTAACCTAACCCGTATTGTCCCTTAACCTAACCCGTATTGTGCCTTAACCTAACCCGTATTGTGCCTTAACCTAACCCGTATTGTGCCTTAACCTAACCCGTATTGTGCCTTAACCTAACCCGTATTGTGCCTTAACCTAACCCACGTTGTGCCTTAACCTAACCCACGTTGTGCCTTAACCTAACCCACGTTGTGCCTTAACCTAACCCACGTTGTGCCTTAACCTAACCCACGTTGTGCCTTAACCTAACCCACGTTGTGCCTTAACCTAACCCACGTTGTGCCTTAACCTAACCCGTATTGTGCCTTAACCTAACCCGTATTGTGCCTTAACCTAACCCGTATTGTGCCTTAACCTAACCCGTATTGTGCCTTAACCTAACCCGTATTGTGCCTTAACCTAACCCGTATTGTGCCTTAACCTAACCCGTATTGTGCCTTAACCTAACCCGTATTGTGCCTTAACCTAACCCGTATTGTGCCTTAACCTAACCCACGTTGTGCCTTAACCTAACCCACGTTGTGCCTTAACCTAACCCACGTTGTGCCTTAACCTAACCCACGTTGTGCCTTAACCTAACCCACGTTGTGCCTTAACCTAACCCACGTTGTGCCTTAACCTAACCCACGTTGTGCCTTAACCTAACCCACGTTGTGCCTTAACCTAACCCACGTTGTGCCTTAACCTAACCCATATTGTGCCTTAACCTAACCCATATTGTGCCTTAACCTAACCCATATTGTGCCTTAACCTAACCCATATTGTGCCTTAACCTAACCCATATTGTGCCTTAACCTAACCCATATTGTGCCTTAACCTAACCCATATTGTGCCTTAACCTAACCCATATTGTGCCTTAACCTAACCCATATTGTGCCTTAACCTAACCCATATTGTGCCTTAACCTAACCCATATTGTGCCTTAACCTAACCCATATTGTGCCTTAACCTAACCCGTATTGTGCCTTAACCTAACCCGTATTGTGCCTTAACCTAACCCGTATTGTGCCTTAACCTAACCCGTATTGTGCCTTAACCTAACCCGTATTGTGCCTTAACCTAACCCGTATTGTGCCTTAACCTAACCCGTATTGTGCCTTAACCTAACCCGTATTGTGCCTTAACCTAACCCGTATTGTGCCTTAACCTAACCCGTATTGTGCCTTAACCTAACCCGTATTGTGCCTTAACCTAACCCGTATTGTGCCTTAACCTAACCCGTATTGTGCCTTAACCTAACCCGTATTGTGCCTTAACCTAACCCGTATTGTGCCTTAACCTAACCCGTATTGTGCCTTAACCTAACCCGTATTGTGCCTTAACCTAACCCGTATTGTGCCTTAACCTAACCCGTATTGTGCCTTAACCTAACCCACGTTGTGCCTTAACCTAACCCACGTTGTGCCTTAACCTAACCCACGTTGTGCCTTAACCTAACCCACGTTGTGCCTTAACCTAACCCACGTTGTGCCTTAACCTAACCCACGTTGTGCCTTAACCTAACCCACGTTGTGCCTTAACCTAACCCACGTTGTGCCTTAACCTAACCCACGTTGTGCCTTAACCTAACCCACGTTGTGCCTTAACCTAACCCATATTGTGCCTTAACCTAACCCATATTGTGCCTTAACCTAACCCATATTGTGCCTTAACCTAACCCATATTGTGCCTTAACCTAACCCATATTGTGCCTTAACCTAACCCATATTGTGCCTTAACCTAACCCATATTGTGCCTTAACCTAACCCATATTGTGCCTTAACCTAACCCATATTGTGCCTTAACCTAACCCATATTGTGCCTTAACCTAACCCATATTGTGCCTTAACCTAACCCATATTGTGCCTTAACCTAACCCATATTGTGCCTTAACCTAACCCATATTGTGCCTTAACCTAACCCATATTGTGCCTTAACCTAACCCATATTGTGCCTTAACCTAACCCATATTGTGCCTTAACCTAACCCATATTGTGCCTTAACCTAACCCATATTGTGCCTTAACCTAACCCATATTGTGCCTTAACCTAACCCATATTGTGCCTTAACCTAACCCATATTGTGCCTTAACCTAACCCATATTGTGCCTTAACCTAACCCATATTGTGCCTTAACCTAACCCATATTGTGCCTTAACCTAACCCATATTGTGCCTTAACCTAACCCATATTGTGCCTTAACCTAACCCATATTGTGCCTTAACCTAACCCATATTGTGCCTTAACCTAACCCATATTGCGCCTTAACCTAACCCATGTTGCGCCTTAACCTAACCTATGTTGCGCCTTAACCTAACCTATGTTGCGCCTTAACCTAACCTACGTTGCGCCTTAACCTAACCTATATTGCGCCTTAACCTAACCTATATTGCGCCTTAACCTAACCTATATTGCGCCTTAACCTAACCTATATTGCGCCTTAACCTAACCTATATTGCGCCTTAACCTAACCTATATTGCGCCTTAACCTAACCTACGTTGCGCCTTAACCTAACCCACGTTGCGCCTTAACCTAACCCACGTTGCGCCTTAACCCAACCCACGTTGCGCCTTAACCCAACCCACGTTGCGCCTTAACCCAACCCACGTTGGGCCTTAACCCAACCCACGTTGCGCCTTAACCCAACCCACGTTGGGCCTTAACCCAACACACGTTGGGCCTTAACCCAACACACGTTGGGCCTTAACCCAACACACGTTGGGCCTTAACCCAACACACGTTGGGCCTTAACCCAACACACGTTGGGCCTTAACCCAACACACGTTGGGCCTTAACCCAACACACGTTGGGCCTTAACCCAACACACGTTGGGCCTTAACCCAACACACGTTGGGCCTTAACCCAACACACGTTGGGCCTTAACCCAACCCACGTTGGGCCTTAACCCAACACACGTTGGGCCTTAACCCAACACACGTTGGGCCTTAACCCAACACACGTTGGGCCTTAACCCGCTCTGTAATTGTCATACGACGCGTTAAATTAGTGTAGTGTTGCCTAACTGCAACCCCCGCAATATAGTTTGCTACTCGCACTGCCTGGTCCCCAGTGTATCGCTTCATGTTAAACACCTTGCAGCGATACACTGTAATGTGGATGGCAGCAGGACGTACATGCTCAATGCCCTTCGCAGTTGTTCATTGGCATTCGCATGGCGAAGCACTTAGCCTACGCTGTGGTACGGCCTGTGTCAACTGTCCGCTGATGTTGTACGTCCAAATCACACACTGTACTGCACATTGGTCCTCATGTACTGAATGATACATCGTGGTACATGTGACCGTACAACGACTGCGCCAACAACGGCGAACCATGCGGTCCAACTGTTGTGCACTCAGCTATGTGTCGTCTCCCTATAAGAGCCGGATTGCAGTGTGGTATGCCCTGGATGGCGATCAGCATGAGCCGTCTGTTGATGTAGTGGCGCGTGTTGTCAGACGTAGTCGTCTCTTCTCACACACCGTGACAGCATGGTGCACTGCGTTCCACATCTGCGACATGCGACAGAGGCCGGTTGACAGTCGTTCGCGCAATGGACATCGCATACGTACGGGGGCCACCTTCCACGTGTTCGCGAAGCGTGCACATGTTGTTGCGTGTATGTGGGCAGACATAGTGTGTCGTGACACCTGACACAGGCATGCAACAATCGTTGAATTTGCAAATGGCGATGGACGTCTACGTTTGCTGGTGACGTTACGCAAATGAACAACTGGTAAACCGTTGTGGTGCGGTTGTTCTCGCTAGAGGTGAATCAGTGATGGCGACGATCGGTTGAGCTACCAACCGGTTGTTTCAGCGATACCCACCATGCCCACGAACGTGAATGGCATGTGGGTGTGAAGCGATACGCGGCGGTGGCTGGGTGGGACCGTCCCCGGCCGGTGAGGGGGGGCCTCCCGGCGTGCTGGCCGCGCGGTGCGTGGGCGCACGCGCTACAGCCGGCTGGTGGGGGCGGCCAGTGGCAGGCGCGCCGGCCGACGGAGGCGGCAGGCGGCGCAGCTGCGCGCCGGCGCACCCTGCACGCGGCGCCGTGCGGCCAAAGTAGGTCCTCGCGGGCCCGGTGCGAAGCGCGGTGGACATCTGCAGTGTGCTGGTCCGATTGAGGACTGTGTGCGCTGAGGATGCGCCGCCGCCCGGCGCTCGGCGCCGCGACGCCGTCTGCTGCT
>NW_025726703.1:0-50398 GCF_021461395.2 Schistocerca americana
TACTGGGCTTTCCCCGCTGTAGTCGAGATTTTCGAATCCGACGCAAAAATGATAGTTAATTGTAACGTTCAGGGCCTCCTAATGACGATAGAAGACTCAAATTGCGTCGCGATCCAATACATCGTCCTCCAGCCGACTTGTCTCCAAGGGTCTATTGCTGCCTCGGGCACCTTATGGTCGTTCTCCTGTGAGTCTAGATTATCGAATCCGACGCAAAAATGATAGTTAATTGTAACGTTCAGGCCGCCTAATGACGATGGAACACTCAAATTGCGTCGAGATTCAATACATCGGCCTCCAGCCGACTTGTCTCCAAGGGTCTATTGCTGCCTCGGGCACCTTATGGTCGTTCTCCTGTGAGTCTAGATTTTCGAACCCGACGCAAAAATGATAGTTAATTGTAACGTTCAGGGCCTCCTAATGCCGATGGAACACTCAAATTGCGTCGAGATTCAATACATCGGCCTCCAGCCGACTTGTCTCCAAGGGTCTATTGCTGCCTCGGGCACCTTATGGTCGTTCTCCTGTGAGTCTAGATTTTCGAATCCGACGCAAAAATGATAGTTAATTGTAACGTTCAGGGCGTCCTTATGACGATGGAACACTCAAATTGCGTCGCGATCCAATACATCGTCCTCCAGCCGACTTGTCTCCAAGGGTCTATTGCTGCCTCGGGCACCTTATGGTCGTTCTCCTGTGAGTCTAGATTATCGAATCCGACGCAAAAATGATAGTTAATTGTAACGTTCAGGGCCGCCTAATGACGATGGAACACTCAAATTGCGTCGAGATTCAATACATCGGCCTCCAGCCGACTTGTCTCCAAGGGTCTATTGCTGCCTCGGGCACCTTATGGTCGTTGTCCTGTCAGTCTAGATTTTCGAACCCGACGCAAAAATGATAGTTAATTGTAACGTTCAGGGCCTCCTAATGCCGATGGAACACTCAAATTGCGTCGAGATTCAATACATCGGCCTCCAGCCGACTTGTCTCCAAGGGTCTATTGCTGCCTCGGGCACCTTATGGTCGTTCTCCTGTGAGTTTAGATTATCGAATCCGACGCAAAAATGATCGTTAATTATAACGTTCAGGGCCTCCTAATGCCGATGGAACACTCAAATTGCGTCGAGATTCAATACATCGGCCTCCAGCCGACTTGTCTCCAAGGGTCTATTGCTGCCTCGGGCACCTTATGGTCGTTCTCCTGTGAGTTTAGATTATCGAATCCGACGCAAAAATGATCGTTAATTATAACGTTCAGGGCCTCCTAATGCCGATGGAACACTCAAATTGCGTCGAGATTCAATACATCGGCCTCCAGCCGACTTGTCTCCAAGGGTCTATTGCTGCCTCGGGCACCTTATGGTCGTTGTCCTGTGAGTCTAGATTTTCGAATCCGACGCAAAAATGATAGTTAATTGTAACATTCAGGGCCTTCTAATGACGATGGAACACTCAAATTGCGTCGAGATTCAATACATCGGCCTCCAGCCTACTTGTCTCCAAGGGGATATCGCTGCCTCGGGCACCACATGGTCCTTCTCCTGTGAGTATAGATTTTCGAATCCGACGCAAAATTGATAGTGAATAGTAACGTTCAGCGCCTCCTAATGACGATAGAAGACTCAAATTGCGTCGCGATCCAATACATCGTCCTCCAGCCGACTTGTCTCCAAGGGTCTATTGCTGCCTCGGGCACCTTATGGTCGTTCTCCTGTGAGTCTAGATTTTCGAATCCGACGCAAAAATGATAGTTAATTGTAATGTTCTGGGCCTTGTAATGACGATGGAACACTCAAATTGCGTCGAGATTCAATACATCGGCCTCCAGCCGACTTGTCTCCAAGGGTCTATTGCTGCCTCGGGCACCTTATGGTCGTTGTCCTGTGAGTCTAGATTTTCGAATCCGACGCAAAAATGATAGTTAATTGTAACGTTCAGGGCCTTCTAATGACGATGGAACACTCAAATTGCGTCGAGATTCAATACATCGGCCTCCAGCCGACTTGTCTCCAAGGGTCTATTGCTGCCTCGGGCACCTTATGGTCGTTGTCCTGTGAGTCTAGATTTTCGAATCCGACGCAAAAATGATAGTTAATTGTAACATTCAGGGCCTTCTAATGACGATGGAACACTCAAATTGCGTCGAGATTCAATACATCGGCCTCCATCCGACTTGTCTCCAAGGGTCTATTGCTGCCTCGGGCACCTTATGGTCGTTCTCCTGTGAGTTTAGATTATCGAATCCGACGCAAAAATGATCGTTAATTATAACGTTCAGGGCCTCCTAATGCCGATGGAACACTGAAATTGCGTCGAGATTCAATACATCGGCCTCCAGCCGACTTGTCTCCAAGGGTCTATTGCTGCCTCGGGCACCTTATGGTCGTTGTCCTGTGAGTCTAGATTTTCGAATCCGACGCAAAAATGATAGTTAATTGTAACATTCAGGGCCTTCTAATGACGATGGAACACTCAAATTGCGTCGAGATTCAATACATCGGCCTCCAGCCTACTTGTCTCCAAGGGGATATCGCTGCCTCGGGCACCACATGGTCCTTCTCCTGTGAGTATAGATTTTCGAATCCGACGCAAAATTGATAGTGAATAGTAACGTTCAGCGCCTCCTAATGACGATAGAAGACTCAAATTGCGTCGCGATCCAATACATCGTCCTCCAGCCGACTTGTCTCCAAGGGTCTATTGCTGCCTCGGGCACCTTATGGTCGTTCTCCTGTGAGTCTAGATTTTCGAATCCGACGCAAAAATGATAGTTAATTGTAATGTTCTGGGCCTTGTAATGACGATGGAACACTCAAATTGCGTCGAGATTCAATACATCGGCCTCCAGCCGACTTGTCTCCAAGGGTCTATTGCTGCCTCGGGCACCTTATGGTCGTTGTCCTGTGAGTCTAGATTTTCGAATCCGACGCAAAAATGATAGTTAATTGTAACGTTCAGGGCCTTCTAATGACGATGGAACACTCAAATTGCGTCGAGATTCAATACATCGTTCTCCAGCCGACTTGTCTCCAAGGGTCTATTGCTGCCTCGGGCACCTTATGGTCGTTCTCCTGTGAGTCTAGATTATCGGATCCGACGCAAAAATGATAGTTAATTGTAACGTTCTAGGCCGCCTAATGACGATGGAACACTCAAATTGCGTCGAGATTCAATACATCGGCCTCCAGCCGTCTTGTCTCCAAGGGTCTATTGCTGCCTTGGGCACCTTATGGTCGTTGTCCTGTGAGTCTAGATTTTCGAACCCGACGCAAAAATGATAGTTAATTGTAACGTTCAGGGCCTCCTAATGCCGATGGAACACTCAAATTGCGTCGAGATTCAATACATCGGCCTCCAGCCGACTTGTTTCCAAGGGTCTATTGCTGCCTCGGGCACCTTATGGTCGTTCTCCTGTGAGTCTAGATTTTCGAACCCGACGCAAAAATGATAGTTAATTGTAACGTTCAGGGCCTCCTAATGACGATGGAACACTCAAATTGCGTCGAGATTCAATACATCGGCCTCCAGCCGACTTGTCTCCAAGGGTCTATTGCTGCCTCGGGCACCTTATGGTCGTTCTCCTGTGAGTTTAGATTATCGAATCCGACGCAAAAATGATCGTTAATTATAACGTTCAGGGCCTCCTAATGCCGATGGAACACTCAAATTGCGTCGAGATTCAATACATCGGCCTCCAGCCGACTTGTCTCCAAGGGTCTATTGCTGCCTCGGGCACCTTATGGTCGTTGTCCTGTGAGTCTAGATTTTCGAATCCGACGCAAAAATGATAGTTAATTGTAACATTCAGGGCCTTCTAATGACGATGGAACACTCAAATTGCGTCGAGATTCAATACATCGGCCTCCAGCCTACTTGTCTCCAAGGGGATATCGCTGCCTCGGGCACCACATGGTCCTTCTCCTGTGAGTATAGATTTTCGAATCCGACGCAAAATTGATAGTGAATAGTAACGTTCAGCGCCTCCTAATGACGATAGAAGACTCAAATTGCGTCGCGATCCAATACATCGTCCTCCAGCCGACTTGTCTCCAAGGGTCTATTGCTGCCTCGGGCACCTTATGGTCGTTCTCCTGTGAGTCTAGATTTTCGAATCCGACGCAAAAATGATAGTTAATTGTAATGTTCTGGGCCTTGTAATGACGATGGAACACTCAAATTGCGTCGAGATTCAATACATCGGCCTCCAGCCGACTTGTCTCCAAGGGTCTATTGCTGCCTCGGGCACCTTATGGTCGTTGTCCTGTGAGTCTAGATTTTCGAATCCGACGCAAAAATGATAGTTAATTGTAACGTTCAGGGCCTTCTAATGACGATGGAACACTCAAATTGCGTCGAGATTCAATACATCGTCCTCCAGCCGACTTGTCTCCAAGGGTCTATTGCTGCCTCGGGCACCTTATGGTCGTTCTCCTGTGAGTCTAGATTATCGGATCCGACGCAAAAATGATAGTTAATTGTAACGTTCTAGGCCGCCTAATGACGATGGAACACTCAAATTGCGTCGAGATTCAATACATCGGCCTCCAGCCGTCTTGTCTCCAAGGGTCTATTGCTGCCTTGGGCACCTTATGGTCGTTGTCCTGTGAGTCTAGATTTTCGAACCCGACGCAAAAATGATAGTTAATTGTAACGTTCAGGGCCTCCTAATGCCGATGGAACACTCAAATTGCGTCGAGATTCAATACATCGGCCTCCAGCCGACTTGTTTCCAAGGGTCTATTGCTGCCTCGGGCACCTTATGGTCGTTCTCCTGTGAGTCTAGATTTTCGAACCCGACGCAAAAATGATAGTTAATTGTAACGTTCAGGGCCTCCTAATGACGATGGAACACTCAAATTGCGTCGAGATTCAATACATCGGCCTCCAGCCGACTTGTCTCCAAGGGTCTATTGCTGCCTCGGGCACCTTATGGTCGTTCTCCTGTGAGTCTAGATTTTCGAATCCGACGCAAAAATGATAGTTAATTGTAACGTTCAGGGCCTTCTAATGACGATGGAACACTCAAATTGCGTCGAGATTCAATACATCGTCCTCCAGCCGACTTGTCTCCAAGGGTCTATTGCTGCCTCGGGCACCTTATGGTCGTTCTCCTGTGAGTTTAGATTATCGAATCCGACGCAAAAATGATCGTTAATTATAACGTTCAGGGCCTCCTAATGCCGATGGAACACTCAAATTGCGTCGAGATTCAATACATCGGCCTCCAGCCGACTTGTCTCCAAGGGTCTATTGCTGCCTCGGGCACCTTATGGTCGTTCTCCTGTGAGTTTAGATTATCGAATCCGACGCTAAAACGATAGTTAATTGTAACGTTCAGGGCCTTCTAATGACGATGGGACACACAAATTGCGTCGAGATTCAATACATCGTCCTCCAGCCGACTTGTCTCCAAGGGGATATTGCTGTCTCGGGCACAATATGATCCTTCTCCTGTGAGTCTAGATTTTCGAATCTGACGCAAAAATGATAGTGAATTGTAACGTTCAGCGCCTCCTAATGACGATAGAAGACTCAAATTGCGTCGCGATCCAATACATCGTCCTCCAGCCGACTTGTCTCCAAGGGTCTATTGCTGCCTCGGGCACCTTATGGTCGTTCTCCTGTGAGTCTAGATTATCGAACCCGACGCAAAAATGATAGTTAATTGTAACGTTCAGGGCCTCCTAATGCCGATGGAACACTCAAATTGCGTCGAGATTCAATACATCGGCCTCCAGCCGACTTGTCTCCAAGGGTCTATTGCTGCCTCGGGCACCTTATGGTCGTTCTCCTGTGAGTCTAAATTTTCGAATCCGACGCAAAAATGATAGTTAATTGTAACGTTCAGGGCCTCCTAATGACGATAGAAGACTCAAATTTGCGTCGCGATCCAATACATCGTCCTCCAGCCGACTTGTCTCCAAGGGTCTATTACTGCCTCGGGCACCTTATGGTCGTTCTCCTGTGAGTCTAGATTATCGAATCCGACGCCAAAATGATAGTTAATTGTAACGTTCAGGGCCGCCTAATGACGATGGAACACTCAAATTGCGTCGAGATTCAATACATCGGCCTCCAGCCGACTTGTCTCCAAGGGTCTATTGCTGCCTCGGGCACCTTATGGTCGTTGTCCTGTCAGTCTAGATTTTCGAACCCGACGCAAAAATGATAGTTAATTGTAACGTTCAGGGCCTCCTAATGCCGATGGAACACTCAAAATTGCGTCGAGATTCAATACATCGGCCTCCAGCCGACTTGTCTCCAAGGGTCTATTGCTGCCTCGGGCACCTTATGGTCGTTCTCCTGTGAGTCTAGATTATCGAATCCGACGCCAAAATGATAGTTAATTGTAACGTTCAGGGCCGCCTAATGACGATGGAACACTCAAATTGCGTCGAGATTCAATACATCGGCCTCCAGCCGACTTGTCTCCAAGGGTCTATTGCTGCCTCGGGCACCTTATGGTCGTTGTCCTGTCAGTCTAGATTTTCGAACCCGACGCAAAAATGATAGTTAATTGTAACGTTCAGGGCCTCCTAATGCCGATGGAACACTCAAATTGCGTCGAGATTCAATACATCGGCCTCCAGCCGACTTGTCTCCAAGGGTCTAATGCTGCCTCGGGCACCTTATGGTCGTTCTCCTGTGAGTCTAGATTTTCGAATCCGACGCAAAAATGATAGTTAATTGTAACGTTCAGGGCCTTGTAATGACGATGGAACACTCAAATTGCGTCGAGATTCAATACATCGGCCTCCATCCGACTTGTCTCCAAGGGTCAATTGCTGCCTCGGGCACCTTATGGTCGTTCTCCTGTGAGTTTAGATTATCGAATCCGACGCAAAAATGATAGTTAATTGTAACGTTCAGGGCCTCCTAATGCCGATGGAACACTCAAATTGCGTCGAGATTCAATACATCGGCCTCCAGCCGACTTGTCTCCAAGGGTCTATTGCTGCCTCGGGCACCTTATGGTCGTTCTCCTGTGAGTCTAGATTTTCGAACCCGACGCAAAAATGATAGTTAATTGTAACGTTCAGGGCCTCCTAATGCCGATGGAACACTCAAATTGCGTCGAGATTCAATACATCGGCCTCCAGCCGACTTGTCTCCAAGGGTCTATTGCTGCCTCGGGCACCTTATGGTCGTTCTCCTGTGAGTCTAGATTTTCGAATCCGACGCAAAAATGATAGTTAATTGTAACGTTCAGGGCCTCCTAATGACGATAGAAGACTCAAATTGCGTCGCGATCCAATACATCGTCCTCCAGCCGACTTGTCTCCAAGGGTCTATTGCTGCCTCGGGCACCTTATGGTCGTTCTCCTGTGAGTCTAGATTATCGAATCCGACGCAAAAATGATAGTTAATTGTAACGTTCAGGGCCGCCTAATGACGATGGAACACTCAAATTGCGTCGAGATTCAATACATCGGCCTCCAGCCGACTTGTCTCCAAGGGTCTATTGCTGCCTCGGGCACCTTATGGTCGTTGTCCTGTCAGTCTAGATTTTCGAACCCGACGCAAAAATGATAGTTAATTGTAACGTTCAGGGCCTCCTAATGCCGATGGAACACTCAAATTGCGTCGAGATTCAATACATCGGCCTCCAGCCGACTTGTCTCCAAGGGTCTATTGCTGCCTCGGGCACCTTATGGTCGTTCTCCTGTGAGTTTAGATTATCCAATCCGACGCAAAAACGATAGTTAATTGTAACGTTCAGGGCCTTCTAATGACGATGGGACACTCAAATTGCGTCGAGATTCAATACATCGTCCTCCAGCCGACTTGTCTCCAAGGGGATATTGCTGTCTCGGGCACAATATGATCCTTCTCCTGTGAGTCTAGATTTTCGAATCCGACGCAAAAATGATAGAGAATTGTAACGTTCAGCGCCTCCTAATGACGATAGAAGACTCAAATTGCGTCGCGATCCAATACATCGTCCTCCAGCCGACTTGTCTCCAAGGGTCTATTGCTGCCTCGGGCACCTTATGGTCGTTCTCCTGTGAGTTTAGATTATCCAATCCGACGCAAAAACGATAGTTAATTGTAACGTTCAGGGCCTTCTAATGACGATGGGACACTCAAATTGCGTCGAGATTCAATACATCGTCCTCCAGCCGACTTGTCTCCAAGGGGATATTGCTGTCTCGGGCACAATATGATCCTTCTCCTGTGAGTCTAGATTTTCGAATCCGACGCAAAAATGATAGAGAATTGTAACGTTCAGCGCCTCCTAATGACGATAGAAGACTCAAATTGCGTCGCGATCCAATACATCGTCCTCCAGCCGACTTGTCTCCAAGGGTCTATTGCTGCCTCGGGCACCTTATGGTCGTTCTCCTGTGAGTCTAGATTATCGTATCCGACGCAAAAATGATAGTTAATTGTAACGTTCAGGGCCTTCTAATGCCGATGGAACACTCAAATTGCGTCGAGATTCAATACATCGGCCTCCAGCCAACTTGTCTCCAAGGTTCTATTGCTGCCTCGGGCACCTTATGGTCGTTCTCCTGTGAGTTTAGATTATCGAATCCGACGCAAAAATGATAGTTAATTGTAACGTTCAGGGCCTCCCTATGCCGATGGAACACTCAAATTATGTCGAGATTCAATACATCGGCCTCCAGCCGACTTGTCTCCAAGGGTCTATTGCTGTCTCGGGCACCTTATGGTCGTTCTCCTGTGAGTCTAGATTTTCGAACCCGACGCAAAAATGATAGTTAATTGTAACGTTCAGGGCCTCCTAATGCCGATGTAACACTCAAATTGCGTCGAGATTCAATACATCGGCCTCCAGCCGACTTGTCTCCAAGGGTCTATTGCTGCCTCGGGCACCTTATGGTCGTTCTCCTGTGAGTCTAGATTATCGAATCCGACGCAAAAATGATAGTTAATTGTAACGTTCAGGGCCGCCTAATGACGATGGAACACTCAAATTGCGTCGAGATTCAATACATCGGCCTCCAGCCGACTTGTCTCCAAGGGTCTATTGCTGCCTCGGGCACCTTATGGTCGTTGTCCTGTCAGTCTAGATTTTCGAACCCGACGCAAAAATGATAGTTAATTGTAACGTTCAGGGCCTCCTAATGCCGATGGAACACTCAAATTGCGTCGAGATTCAATACATCGCCCTCCAGCCGAATTGTCTCCAAGGGTCTATTGCTGCCTCGGGCACCTTATGGTCGTTCTCCTGTGAGTTTAGATTATCGAATCCGACGCAAAAACGATAGTTAATTGTAACGTTCAGGGCCTCCTAATGCCGATGGAACACTCAAATTGCGTCGAGATTCAATACATCGGCCTCCAGCCGACTTGTCTCCAAGGGTCTATTGCTGCCTCGGGCACCTTATGGTCGTTCTCCTGTGAGTCTAGATTTTCGAATCCGACGCAAAAATGATAGTTAATTGTAACGTTCAGGGCCTTGTAATGACGATGGAACACTCAAATTGCGTCGAGATTCAATACATCGGCCTCCATCCGACTTGTCTCCAAGGGTCAATTGCTGCCTCGGGCACCTTATGGTCGTTCTCCTGTGAGTTTAGATTATCGAATCCGACGCAAAAATGATATAGTTAATTGTAACGTTCAGGGCCTCCTAATGCCGATGGAACACTCAAATTGCGTCGAGATTCAATACATCGGCCTCCAGCCGACTTGTCTCCAAGGGTCTATTGCTGCCTCGGGCACCTTATGGTCGTTCTCCTGTGAGTCTAGATTTTCGAACCCGACGCAAAAATGATAGTTAATTGTAACGTTCAGGGCCTCCTAATGCCGATGGAACACTCAAATTGCGTCGAGATTCAATACATCGGCCTCCAGCCGACTTGTCTCCAAGGGTCTATTGCTGCCTCGGGCACCTTATGGTCGTTCTCCTGTGAGTCTAGATTTTCGAATCCGACGCAAAAATGATAGTTAATTGTAACGTTCAGGGCCTCCTAATGACGATAGAAGACTCAAATTGCGTCGCGATCCAATACATCGTCCTCCAGCCGACTTGTCTCCAAGGGTCTATTGCTGCCTCGGGCACCTTATGGTCGTTCTCCTGTGAGTCTAGATTATCGAATCCGACGCAAAAATGATAGTTAATTGTAACGTTCAGGGCCGCCTAATGACGATGGAACACTCAAATTGCGTCGAGATTCAATACATCGGCCTCCAGCCGACTTGTCTCCAAGGGTCTATTGCTGCCTCGGGCACCTTATGGTCGTTGTCCTGTCAGTCTAGATTTTCGAACCCGACGCAAAAACGATAGTTAATTGTAACGTTCAGGGCCTCCTAATGCCGATGGAACACTCAAATTGCGTCGAGATTCAATACATCGGCCTCCAGCCGACTTGTCTCCAAGGTTCTATTGCTGCCTCGGGCACCTTATGGTCGTTCTCCTGTGAGTTTAGATTATCGAATCCGACGCAAAAACGATAGTTAATTGTAACGTTCAGGGCCTTCTAATGACGATGGGACACTCAAATTGCGTCGAGATTCAATACATCGTCCTCCAGCCGACTTGTCTCCAAGGGGATATTGCTGTCTCGGGCACAATATGATCCTTCTCCTGTGAGTCTAGATTTTCGAATCCGACGCAAAAATGATAGTGAATTGTAACGTTCAGCGCCTCCTAATGACGATAGAAGACTCAAATTGCGTCGCGATCCAATACATCGTCCTCCAGCCGACTTGTCTCCAAGGGTCTATTGCTGCCTCGGGCACCTTATGGTCGTTCTCCTGTGAGTCTAGATTATCGAATCCGACGCAAAAATGATAGTTAATTGTAACGTTCAGGGCCTTCTAATGCCGATGGAACACTCAAATTGCGTCGAGATTCAATACATCGGCCTCCAGCCGACTTGTCTCCAAGGGTCTATTGCTGCCTCGGGCACCTTATGGTCGTTCTCCTGTGAGTTTAGATTATCGAATCCGACGCAAAAATGATAGTTAATTGTAACGTTCAGGGCCTCCTAATGCCGATGGAACACTCAAATTATGTCGAGATTCAATACATCGGCCTCCAGCCGACTTGTCTCCAAGGGTCTATTGCTGCCTCGGGCACCTTATGGTCGTTCTCCTGTGAGTCTAGATTTTCGAACCCGACGCAAAAATGATAGTTAATTGTAACGTTCAGGGCCTCCTAATGCCGATGGAACACTCAAATTGCGTCGAGATTCAATACATCGGCCTCCAGCCGACTTGTCTCCAAGGGTCTATTGCTGCCTCGGGCACCTTATGGTCGTTCTCCTGTGAGTCTAGATTTTCGAATCCGACGCAAAAATGATAGTTAATTGTAACGTTCAGGGCCTCCTAATGACGATAGAAGACTCAAATTGCGTCGCGATCCAATACATCGTCCTCCAGCCGACTTGTCTCCAAGGGTCTATTGCTGCCTCGGGCACCTTATGGTCGTTCTCCTGTGAGTCTAGATTATCGAATCCGACGCAAAAATGATAGTTAATTGTAACGTTCAGGGCCGCCTAATGACGATGGAACACTCAAATTGCGTCGAGATTCAATACATCGGCCTCCAGCCGACTTGTCTCCAAGGGTCTATTGCTGCCTCGGGCACCTTATGGTCGTTCTCCTGTGAGTCTAGATTTTCGAACCCGACGCAAAAATGATAGTTAATTGTAACGTTCAGGGCCTCCTAATGCCGATGGAACACTCAAATTGCGTCGAGATTCAATACATCGGCCTCCAGCCGACTTGTCTCCAAGGGTCTATTGCTGCCTCGGGCACCTTATGGTCGTTCTCCTGTGAGTCTAGATTTTCGAATCCGACGCAAAAATGATAGTTAATTGTAACGTTCAGGGCCTCCTAATGACGATGGAACACTCAAATTGCGTCGCGATCCAATACATCGTCCTCCAGCCGACTTGTCTCCAAGGGTCTATTGCTGCCTCGGGCACCTTATGGTCGTTCTCCTGTGAGTCTAGATTATCGAATCCGACGCAAAAATGATAGTTAATTGTAACGTTCAGGGCCGCCTAATGACGATGGAACACTCAAATTGCGTCGAGATTCAATACATCGGCCTCCAGCCGACTTGTCTCCAAGGGTCTATTGCTGCCTCGGGCACCTTATGGTCGTTGTCCTGTCAGTCTAGATTTTCGAACCCGACGCAAAAATGATAGTTAATTGTAACGTTCAGGGCCTCCTAATGCCGATGGAACACTCAAATTGCGTCGAGATTCAATACATCGGCCTCCAGCCGACTTGTCTCCAAGGGTCTATTGCTGCCTCGGGCACCTTATGGTCGTTCTCCTGTGAGTCTAGATTTTCGAACCCGACGCAAAAATGATAGTTAATTGTAACGTTCAGGGCCTCCTAATGCCGATGGAACACTCAAATTGCGTCGAGATTCAATACATCGACCTCCAGCCGACTTTTCTCCAAGGGTCTATTGCTGCCTCGGGCACCTTATGGTGGTTCTCCTGTGAGTCTAGATTTTGGAATCCGACGCAAAAATGATAGTTAATTGTAACGTTCAGGGCCTTGTAATGACGATGGAACTCTCAAATTGCGTCGAGATTCAATACATCGGCCTCCATCCGACTTGTCTCCAAGGGTCTATTGCTGCCTCGGGCACCTTATGGTCGTTCTCCTGTGAGTTTAGATTATCGAATCCGACGCAAAAATGATCGTTAATTATAACGTTCAGGGCCTCCTAATGCCGATGGAACACTCAAATTGCGTCGAGATTCAATACATCGGCCTCCAGCCGACTTGTCTCCAAGGGTCTATTGCTGCCTCGGGCACCTTATGGTCGTTGTCCTGTGAGTCTAGATTTTCGAATCCGACGCAAAAATGATAGTTAATTGTAACATTCAGGGCCTTCTAATGACGATGGAACACTCAAATTGCGTCGAGATTCAATACATCGGCCTCCAGCCTACTTGTCTCCAAGGGGATATCGCTGCCTCGGGCACCACATGGTCCTTCTCCTGTGAGTATAGATTTTCGAATCCGACGCAAAATTGATAGTGAATAGTAACGTTCAGCGCCTCCTAATGACGATAGAAGACTCAAATTGCGTCGCGATCCAATACATCGTCCTCCAGCCGACTTGTCTCCAAGGGTCTATTGCTGCCTCGGGCACCTTATGGTCGTTCTCCTGTGAGTCTAGATTTTCGAATCCGACGCAAAAATGATAGTTAATTGTAATGTTCTGGGCCTTGTAATGACGATGGAACACTCAAATTGCGTCGAGATTCAATACATCGGCCTCCAGCCGACTTGTCTCCAAGGGTCTATTGCTGCCTCGGGCACCTTATGGTCGTTGTCCTGTGAGTCTAGATTTTCGAATCCGACGCAAAAATGATAGTTAATTGTAACGTTCAGGGCCTTCTAATGACGATGGAACACTCAAATTGCGTCGAGATTCAATACATCGTCCTCCAGCCGACTTGTCTCCAAGGGTCTATTGCTGCCTCGGGCACCTTATGGTCGTTCTCCTGTGAGTCTAGATTATCGGATCCGACGCAAAAATGATAGTTAATTGTAACGTTCTAGGCCGCCTAATGACGATGGAACACTCAAATTGCGTCGAGATTCAATACATCGGCCTCCAGCCGTCTTGTCTCCAAGGGTCTATTGCTGCCTTGGGCACCTTATGGTCGTTGTCCTGTGAGTCTAGATTTTCGAACCCGACGCAAAAATGATAGTTAATTGTAACGTTCAGGGCCTCCTAATGCCGATGGAACACTCAAATTGCGTCGAGATTCAATACATCGGCCTCCAGCCGACTTGTCTCCAAGGGTCTATTGCTGCCTCGGGCACCTTATGGTCGTTCTCCTGTGAGTCTAGATTTTCGAACCCGACGCAAAAATGATAGTTAATTGTAACGTTCAGGGCCTCCTAATGACGATGGAACACTCAAATTGCGTCGAGATTCAATACATCGGCCTCCAGCCGACTTGTCTCCAAGGGTCTATTGCTGCCTCGGGCACCTTATGGTCGTTCTCCTGTGAGTCTAGATTTTCGAATCCGACGCAAAAATGATAGTTAATTGTAACGTTCAGGGCCTTCTAATGACGATGGAACACTCAAATTGCGTCGAGATTCAATACATCGTCCTCCAGCCGACTTGTCTCCAAGGGTCTATTGCTGCCTCGGGCACCTTATGGTCGTTCTCCTGTGAGTTTAGATTATCGAATCCGACGCAAAAATGATCGTTAATTATAACGTTCAGGGCCTCCTAATGCCGATGGAACACTCAAATTGCGTCGAGATTCAATACATCGGCCTCCAGCCGACTTGTCTCCAAGGGTCTATTGCTGCCTCGGGCACCTTATGGTCGTTGTCCTGTGAGTCTAGATTTTCGAATCCGACGCAAAAATGATAGTTAATTGTAACATTCATGGCCTTCTAATGACAATGGAACACTCAAATTGCGTCGAGATTCAATACATCGGCCTCCAGCCTACATGTCTCCAAGGGGATATCGCTGCCTCGGGCACCACATGGTCCTTCTCCTGTGAGTATAGATTTTCGAATCCGACGCAAAAATGATAGTGAATTGTAACGTTCAGCGCCTCCTAATGACGATAGAAGACTCAAATTGCGTCGCGATCCAATACATCGTCCTCAAGCCGACTTGTCTCCAAGGGTCTATTGCTGCCTCGGGCACCTTATGGGCGTTCTCCTGTGAGTCTAGATTTTCGAACCCGACGCAAAAATGATAGTTAATTGTAACGTTCAGGGCCTCCTAATGCCGATGGAACACTCAAATTGCGTCGAGATTCAATACATCGGCCTCCAGCCGACTTGTCTCCAAGGGTCTAATGCTGCCTCGGGCACCTTATGGTCGTTCTCCTGTGAGTCTAGATTATCGAATCCGACGCAAAAATGATAGTTAATTGTAACGTTCAGGGCCGCCTAATGACGATGGAACACTCAAATTGCGTCGAGATTCAATACATCGGCCTCCAGCCGACTTGTCTCCAAGGGTCTATTGCTGCCTCGGGCACCTTATGGTCGTTGTCCTGTCAGTCTAGATTTTCGAACCCGACGCAAAAATGATAGTTAATTGTAACGTTCAGGGCCTCCTAATGCCGATGGAACACTCAAATTGCGTCGAGAATCAATACATCGGCCTCCAGCCGACTTGTCTCCAAGGGTCTATTGCTGCCTCGGGCACCTTATGGTCGTTCTCCTGTGAGTTTAGATTATCGAATCCGACGCAAAAACGATAGTTAATTGTAACGTTCAGGGCCTTCTAATGACGATGGGACACACAAATTGCGTCGAGATTCAATACATCGTCCTCCAGCCGACTTGTCTCCAAGGGGATATTGCTGTCTCGGGCACAATATGATCCTTCTCCTGTGAGTCTAGATTTTCGAATCTGACGCAAAAATGATAGTGAATTGTAACGTTCAGCGCCTCCTAATGACGATAGAAGACTCAAATTGCGTCGCGATCTAATACATCGTCCTCCAGCCGACTTGTCTCCAAGGGTCTATTGCTGCCTCGGGCACCTTATGGTCGTTCTCCTGTGAGTCTAGATTATCGAATCCGACGCAAAAATGATAGTTAATTGTAACGTTCAGGGCCTTCTAATGCCGATGGAACACTCAAATTGCGTCGAGATTCAATACATCGGCCTCCAGCCGACTTGTCTCCAAGGGTCTATTGCTGCCTCGGGCACCTTATGGTCGTTCTCCTGTGAGTTTAGATTATCGAATCCGACGCAAAAATGATAGTTAATTGTAACGTTCAGGACCTCCTAATGCCGATGGAACACTCAAATTATGTCGAGATTCAATACATCGGCCTCCAGCCGACTTGTCTCCAAGGGTCTATTGCTGCCTCGGGCACCTTATGGTCGTTCTCCTGTGAGTCTAGATTTTCGAACCCGACGCAAAAATGATAGTTAATTGTAACGTTCAGGGCCTCCTAATGCCGATGGAACACTCAAATTGCGTCGAGATTCAATACATCGGCCTCCAGCCGACTTGTCTCCAAGGGTCTATTGCTGCCTCGGGCACCTTATGGTCGTTCTCCTGTGAGTCTAGATTTTCGAATCCGACGCAAAAATGATAGTTAATTGTAACGTTCAGGGCCTCCTAATGACGATAGAAGACTCAAATTGCGTCGCGATCCAATACATCGTCCTCCAGCCGACTTGTCTCCAAGGGTCTATTGCTGCCTCGGGCACCTTATGGTCGTTCTCCTGTGAGTCTAGATTATCGAATCCGACGCAAAAATGATAGTTAATTGTAACGTTCAGGGCCGCCTAATGACGATGGAACACTCAAATTGCGTCGAGATTCAATACATCGGCCTCCAGCCGACTTGTCTCCAAGGGTCTATTGCTGCCTCGGGCACCTTATGGTCGTTCTCCTGTGAGTATAGATTTTCGAACCCGACGCAAAAATGATAGTTAATTGTAACGTTCAGGGCCTCCTAATGCCGATGGAACACTCAAATTGCGTCGAGATTCAATACATCGGCCTCCAGCCGACTTGTCTCCAAGGGTCTATTGCTGCCTCGGGCACCTTATGGTCGTTCTCCTGTGAGTCTAAATTTTCGAATCCGACGCAAAAATGATAGTTAATTGTAACGTTCAGGGCCTCCTAATGACGATAGAAGACTCAAATTGCGTCGCGATCCAATACATCGTCCTCCAGCCGACTTGTCTCCAAGGGTCTATTACTGCCTCGGGCACCTTATGGTCGTTCTCCTGTGAGTCTAGATTATCGAATCCGACGCCAAAATGATAGTTAATTGTAACGTTCAGGGCCGCCTAATGACGATGGAACACTCAAATTGCGTTGAGATTCAATACATCGGCCTCCAGCCGACTTGTCTCCAAGGGTCTATTGCTGCCTCGGGCACCTTATGGTCGTTGTCCTGTCAGTCTAGATTTTCGAACCCGACGCAAAAATGATAGTTAATTGTAACGTTCAGGGCCTCCTAATGCCGATGGAACACTCAAATTGCGTCGAGATTCAATACATCGGCCTCCAGCCGACTTGTCTCCAAGGGTCTATTGCTGCCTCGGGCACCTTATGGTCGTTCTCCTGTGAGTCTAGATTATCGAATCCGACGCAAAAATGATAGTTAATTGTAACGTTCAGGGCCTTCTAATGCCGATGGAACACTCAAATTGCGTCGAGATTCAATACATCGGCCTCCAGCCAACTTGTCTCCAAGGGTCTATTGCTGCCTCGGGCACCTTATGGTCGTTCTCCTGTGAGTCTAAATTTTCGAATCCGACGCAAAAATGATAGTTAATTGTAACGTTCAGGGCCTCCTAATGACGATAGAAGACTCAAATTGCGTCGCGATCCAATACATCGTCCTCCAGCCGACTTGTCTCCAAGGGTCTATTACTGCCTCGGGCACCTTATGGTCGTTCTCCTGTGAGTCTAGATTATCGAATCCGACGCCAAAATGATAGTTAATTGTAACGTTCAGGGCCGCCTAATGACGATGGAACACTCAAATTGCGTCGAGATTCAATACATCGGCCTCCAGCCGACTTGTCTCCAAGGGTCTATTGCTGCCTCGGGCACCTTATGGTCGTTGTCCTGTCAGTCTAGATTTTCGAACCCGACGCAAAAATGATAGTTAATTGTAACGTTCAGGGCCTCCTAATGCCGATGGAACACTCAAATTGCGTCGAGATTCAATACATCGGCCTCCAGCCGACTTGTCTCCAAGGGTCTATTGCTGCCTCGGGCACCTTATGGTCGTTCTCCTGTGAGTTTAGATTATCGAATCCGACGCAAAAACGATAGTTAATTGTACCGTTCAGGGCCTTCTAATGACGATGGGACACTCAAATTGCGTCGAGATTCAATACATCGTCCTCCAGCCGACTTGTCTCCAAGGGGATATTGCTGTCTCGGGCACAATATGATCCTTCTCCTGTGAGTCTAGATTTTCGAATCCGACGCAAAAATGATAGTGAATTGTAACGTTCAGCGCCTCCTAATGACGATAGAAGACTCAAATTGCGTCGCGATCCAATACATCGTCCTGCAGCCGACTTGTCTCCAAGGGTCTATTGCTGCCTCGGGCACCTTATGGTCGTTCTCCTGTGAGTCTAGATTATCGAATCCGACGCAAAAATGATAGTTAATTGTAACGTTCAGGGCCTTCTAATGCCGATGGAACACTCAAATTGCGTCGAGATTCAATACATCGGCCTCCAGCCAACTTGTCTCCAAGGGTCTATTGCTGCCTCGGGCACCTTATGGTCGTTCTCCTGTGAGTCTAGATTTTCGAATCCGACGCAAAAATGATAGTTAATTGTAACGTTCAGGGCCTCCTAATGCCGATGGAACACTCAAATTATGTCGAGATTCAATACATCGGCCTCCAGCCGACTTGTCTCCAAGGGTCTATTGCTGCCTCGGGCACCTTATGGTCGTTCTCCTGTGAGTCTAGATTTTCGAATCCGACGCAAAAATGATAGTTAATTGTAACGTTCAGGGCCTCCTAATGACGATAGAAGACTCAAATTGCGTCGCGATCCAATACATCGTCCTCCAGCCGACTTGTCTCCAAGGGTCTATTGCTGCCTCGGGCACCTTATGGTCGTTCTCCTGTGAGTCTAGATTATCGAATCCGACGCAAAAATGATAGTTAATTGTAACGTTCAGGGCCGCCTAATGACGATGGAACACTCAAATTGCGTCGAGATTCAATACATCGGCCTCCAGCCGACTTGTCTCCAAGGGTCTATTGCTGCCTCGGGCACCTTATGGTCGTTCTCCTGTGAGTCTAGATTTTCGAACCCGACGCAAAAATGATAGTTAATTGTAACGTTCAGGGCCTCCTAATGCCGATGGAACACTCAAATTGCGTCGAGATTCAATACATCGGCCTCCAGCCGACTTGTCTCCAAGGGTCTATTGCTGCCTCGGGCACCTTATGGTCGTTCTCCTGTGAGTCTAGATTTTCGAATCCGACGCAAAAATGATAGTTAATTGTAACGTTCAGGGCCTTGTAATGACGATGGAACACTCAAATTGCGTCGAGATTCAATACATCGGCCTCCATCCGACTTGTCTCCAAGGGTCAATTGCTGCCTCGGGCACCTTATGGTCGTTCTCCTGTGAGTTTAGATTATCGAATCCGACGCAAAAATGATAGTTAATTGTAACGTTCAGGGCCTCCTAATGCCGATGGAACACTCAAATTATGTCGAGATTCAATACATCGGCCTCCAGCCGACTTGTCTCCAAGGGTCTATTGCTGCCTCGGGCACCTTATGGTCGTTCTCCTGTGAGTCTAGATTTTCGAACCCGACGCAAAAATGATAGTTAATTGTAACGTTCAGGGCCTCCTAATGCCGATGGAACACTCAAATTGCGTCGAGATTCAATACATCGGCCTCCAGCCGACTTGTCTCCAAGGGTCTATTGCTGCCTCGGGCACCTTATGGTCGTTCTCCTGTGAGTCTAGATTTTCGAATCCGACGCAAAAATGATAGTTAATTGTAACGTTCAGGGCCTCCTAATGACGATAGAAGACTCAAATTGCGTCGCGATCCAATACATCGTCCTCCAGCCGACTTGTCTCCAAGGGTCTATTACTGCCTCGGGCACCTTATGGTCGTTCTCCTGTGAGTCTAGATTATCGAATCCGACGCCAAAATGATAGTTAATTGTAACGTTCAGGGCCGCCTAATGACGATGGAACACTCAAATTGCGTCGAGATTCAATACATCGGCCTCCAGCCGACTTGTCTCCAAGGGTCTATTGCTGCCTCGGGCACCTTATGGTCGTTGTCCTGTCAGTCTAGATTTTCGAACCCGACGCAAAAATGATAGTTAATTGTAACGTTCAGGGCCTCCTAATGCCGATGGAACACTCAAATTGCGTCGAGATTCAATACATCGGCCTCCAGCCGACTTGTCTCCAAGGGTCTATTGCTGCCTCGGGCACCTTATGGTCGTTCTCCTGTGAGTTTAGATTATCGAATCCGACGCAAAAACGATAGTTAATTGTACCGTTCAGGGCCTTCTAATGACGATGGGACACTCAAATTGCGTCGAGATTCAATACATCGTCCTCCAGCCGACTTGTCTCCAAGGGGATATTGCTGTCTCGGGCACAATATGATCCTTCTCCTGTGAGTCTAGATTTTCGAATCCGACGCAAAAATGATAGTGAATTGTAACGTTCAGCGCCTCCTAATGACGATAGAAGACTCAAATTGCGTCGCGATCCAATACATCGTCCTGCAGCCGACTTGTCTCCAAGGGTCTATTGCTGCCTCGGGCACCTTATGGTCGTTCTCCTGTGAGTCTAGATTATCGAATCCGACGCAAAAATGATAGTTAATTGTAACGTTCAGGGCCTTCTAATGCCGATGGAACACTCAAATTGCGTCGAGATTCAATACATCGGCCTCCAGCCAACTTGTCTCCAAGGGTCTATTGCTGCCTCGGGCACCTTATGGTCGTTCTCCTGTGAGTCTAGATTTTCGAATCCGACGCAAAAATGATAGTTAATTGTAACGTTCAGGGCCTTCTAATGACGATGGAACACTCAAATTGCGTCGAGATTCAATACATCGTCCTCCAGCCGACTTGTCTCCAAGGGTCTATTGCTGCCTCGGGCACCTTATGGTCGTTCTCCTGTGAGTTTAGATTATCGAATCCGACGCAAAAATGATCGTTAATTATAACGTTCAGGGCCTCCTAATGCCGATGGAACACTCAAATTGCGTCGAGATTCAATACATCGGCCTCCAGCCGACTTGTCTCCAAGGGTCTATTGCTGCCTCGGGCACCTTATGGTCGTTGTCCTGTGAGTCTAGATTTTCGAATCCGACGCAAAAATGATAGTTAATTGTAACGTTCATGGCCTTCTAATGACAATGGAACACTCAAATTGCGTCGAGATTCAATACATCGGCCTCCAGCCTACATGTCTCCAAGGGGATATCGCTGCCTCGGGCACCACATGGTCCTTCTCCTGTGAGTATAGATTTTCGAATCCGACGCAAAAATGATAGTGAATTGTAACGTTCAGCGCCTCCTAATGACGATAGAAGACTCAAATTGCGTCGCGATCCAATACATCGTCCTCAAGCCGACTTGTCTCCAAGGGTCTATTGCTGCCTCGGGCACCTTATGGGCGTTCTCCTGTGAGTCTAGATTTTCGAACCCGACGCAAAAATGATAGTTAATTGTAACGTTCAGGGCCTCCTAATGCCGATGGAACACTCAAATTGCGTCGAGATTCAATACATCGGCCTCCAGCCGACTTGTCTCCAAGGGTCTAATGCTGCCTCGGGCACCTTATGGTCGTTCTCCTGTGAGTCTAGATTATCGAATCCGACGCAAAAATGATAGTTAATTGTAACGTTCAGGGCCGCCTAATGACGATGGAACACTCAAATTGCGTCGAGATTCAATACATCGGCCTCCAGCCGACTTGTCTCCAAGGGTCTATTGCTGCCTCGGGCACCTTATGGTCGTTGTCCTGTCAGTCTAGATTTTCGAACCCGACGCAAAAATGATAGTTAATTGTAACGTTCAGGGCCTCCTAATGCCGATGGAACACTCAAATTGCGTCGAGATTCAATACATCGGCCTCCAGCCGACTTGTCTCCAAGGGTCTATTGCTGCCTCGGGCACCTTATGGTCGTTCTCCTGTGAGTTTAGATTATCGAATCCGACGCAAAAACGATAGTTAATTGTAACGTTCAGGGCCTTCTAATGACGATGGGACACACAAATTGCGTCGAGATTCAATACATCGTCCTCCAGCCGACTTGTCTCCAAGGGGATATTGCTGTCTCGGGCACAATATGATCCTTCTCCTGTGAGTCTAGATTTTCGAATCTGACGCAAAAATGATAGTGAATTGTAACGTTCAGCGCCTCCTAATGACGATAGAAGACTCAAATTGCGTCGCGATCCAATACATCGTCCTCCAGCCGACTTGTCTCCAAGGGTCTATTGCTGCCTCGGGCACCTTATGGTCGTTCTCCTGTGAGTCTAGATTATCGAATCCGACGCAAAAATGATAGTTAATTGTAACGTTCAGGGCCTTCTAATGCCGATGGAACACTCAAATTGCGTCGAGATTCAATACATCGGCCTCCAGCCGACTTGTCTCCAAGGGTCTATTGCTGCCTCGGGCACCTTATGGTCGTTCTCCTGTGAGTTTAGATTATCGAATCCGACGCAAAAATGATAGTTAATTGTAACGTTCAGGACCTCCTAATGCCGATGGAACACTCAAATTATGTCGAGATTCAATACATCGGCCTCCAGCCGACTTGTCTCCAAGGGTCTATTGCTGCCTCGGGCACCTTATGGTCGTTCTCCTGTGAGTCTAGATTTTCGAATCCGACGCAAAAATGATAGTTAATTGTAACGTTCAGGGCCTCCTAATGACGATAGAAGACTCAAATTGCGTCGCGATCCAATACATCGTCCTCCAGCCGACTTGTCTCCAAGGGTCTATTGCTGCCTCGGGCACCTTATGGTCGTTCTCCTGTGAGTCTAGATTATCGAATCCGACGCAAAAATGATAGTTAATTGTAACGTTCAGGGCCGCCTAATGACGATGGAACACTCAAATTGCGTCGAGATTCAATACATCGGCCTCCAGCCGACTTGTCTCCAAGGGTCTATTGCTGCCTCGGGCACCTTATGGTCGTTCTCCTGTGAGTATAGATTTTCGAACCCGACGCAAAAATGATAGTTAATTGTAACGTTCAGGGCCTCCTAATGCCGATGGAACACTCAAATTGCGTCGAGATTCAATACATCGGCCTCCAGCCGACTTGTCTCCAAGGGTCTATTGCTGCCTCGGGCACCTTATGGTCGTTCTCCTGTGAGTCTAAATTTTCGAATCCGACGCAAAAATGATAGTTAATTGTAACGTTCAGGGCCTCCTAATGACGATAGAAGACTCAAATTGCGTCGCGATCCAATACATCGTCCTCCAGCCGACTTGTCTCCAAGGGTCTATTACTGCCTCGGGCACCTTATGGTCGTTCTCCTGTGAGTCTAGATTATCGAATCCGACGCCAAAATGATAGTTAATTGTAACGTTCAGGGCCGCCTAATGACGATGGAACACTCAAATTGCGTTGAGATTCAATACATCGGCCTCCAGCCGACTTGTCTCCAAGGGTCTATTGCTGCCTCGGGCACCTTATGGTCGTTGTCCTGTCAGTCTAGATTTTCGAACCCGACGCAAAAATGATAGTTAATTGTAACGTTCAGGGCCTCCTAATGCCGATGGAACACTCAAATTGCGTCGAGATTCAATACATCGGCCTCCAGCCGACTTGTCTCCAAGGGTCTATTGCTGCCTCGGGCACCTTATGGTCGTTCTCCTGTGAGTCTAGATTATCGAATCCGACGCAAAAATGATAGTTAATTGTAACGTTCAGGGCCTTCTAATGCCGATGGAACACTCAAATTGCGTCGAGATTCAATACATCGGCCTCCAGCCAACTTGTCTCCAAGGGTCTATTGCTGCCTCGGGCACCTTATGGTCGTTCTCCTGTGAGTCTAAATTTTCGAATCCGACGCAAAAATGATAGTTAATTGTAACGTTCAGGGCCTCCTAATGACGATAGAAGACTCAAATTGCGTCGCGATCCAATACATCGTCCTCCAGCCGACTTGTCTCCAAGGGTCTATTACTGCCTCGGGCACCTTATGGTCGTTCTCCTGTGAGTCTAGATTATCGAATCCGACGCCAAAATGATAGTTAATTGTAACGTTCAGGGCCGCCTAATGACGATGGAACACTCAAATTGCGTCGAGATTCAATACATCGGCCTCCAGCCGACTTGTCTCCAAGGGTCTATTGCTGCCTCGGGCACCTTATGGTCGTTGTCCTGTCAGTCTAGATTTTCGAACCCGACGCAAAAATGATAGTTAATTGTAACGTTCAGGGCCTCCTAATGCCGATGGAACACTCAAATTGCGTCGAGATTCAATACATCGGCCTCCAGCCGACTTGTCTCCAAGGGTCTATTGCTGCCTCGGGCACCTTATGGTCGTTCTCCTGTGAGTTTAGATTATCGAATCCGACGCAAAAACGATAGTTAATTGTACCGTTCAGGGCCTTCTAATGACGATGGGACACTCAAATTGCGTCGAGATTCAATACATCGTCCTCCAGCCGACTTGTCTCCAAGGGGATATTGCTGTCTCGGGCACAATATGATCCTTCTCCTGTGAGTCTAGATTTTCGAATCCGACGCAAAAATGATAGTGAATTGTAACGTTCAGCGCCTCCTAATGACGATAGAAGACTCAAATTGCGTCGCGATCCAATACATCGTCCTGCAGCCGACTTGTCTCCAAGGGTCTATTGCTGCCTCGGGCACCTTATGGTCGTTCTCCTGTGAGTCTAGATTATCGAATCCGACGCCAAAATGATAGTTAATTGTAACGTTCAGGGCCGCCTAATGACGATGGAACACTCAAATTGCGTCGAGATTCAATACATCGGCCTCCAGCCGACTTGTCTCCAAGGGTCTATTGCTGCCTCGGGCACCTTATGGTCGTTGTCCTGTCAGTCTAGATTTTCGAACCCGACGCAAAAATGATAGTTAATTGTAACGTTCAGGGCCTCCTAATGCCGATGGAACACTCAAATTGCGTCGAGATTCAATACATCGGCCTCCAGCCGACTTGTCTCCAAGGGTCTATTGCTGCCTCGGGCACCTTATGGTCGTTCTCCTGTGAGTTTAGATTATCGAATCCGACGCAAAAAACGATAGTTAATTGTACCGTTCAGGGCCTTCTAATGACGATGGGACACTCAAATTGCGTCGAGATTCAATACATCGTCCTCCAGCCGACTTGTCTCCAAGGGGATATTGCTGTCTCGGGCACAATATGATCCTTCTCCTGTGAGTCTAGATTTTCGAATCCGACGCAAAAATGATAGTGAATTGTAACGTTCAGCGCCTCCTAATGACGATAGAAGACTCAAATTGCGTCGCGATCCAATACATCGTCCTGCAGCCGACTTGTCTCCAAGGGTCTATTGCTGCCTCGGGCACCTTATGGTCGTTCTCCTGTGAGTCTAGATTATCGAATCCGACGCAAAAATGATAGTTAATTGTAACGTTCAGGGCCTTCTAATGCCGATGGAACACTCAAATTGCGTCGAGATTCAATACATCGGCCTCCAGCCAACTTGTCTCCAAGGGTCTATTGCTGCCTCGGGCACCTTATGGTCGTTCTCCTGTGAGTCTAGATTTTCGAATCCGACGCAAAAATGATAGTTAATTGTAACGTTCAGGGCCTCCTAATGCCGATGGAACACTCAAATTATGTCGAGATTCAATACATCGGCCTCCAGCCGACTTGTCTCCAAGGGTCTATTGCTGCCTCGGGCACCTTATGGTCGTTCTCCTGTGAGTCTAGATTTTCGAATCCGACGCAAAAATGATAGTTAATTGTAACGTTCAGGGCCTCCTAATGACGATAGAAGACTCAAATTGCGTCGCGATCCAATACATCGTCCTCCAGCCGACTTGTCTCCAAGGGTCTATTGCTGCCTCGGGCACCTTATGGTCGTTCTCCTGTGAGTCTAGATTATCGAATCCGACGCAAAAATGATAGTTAATTGTAACGTTCAGGGCCGCCTAATGACGATGGAACACTCAAATTGCGTCGAGATTCAATACATCGGCCTCCAGCCGACTTGTCTCCAAGGGTCTATTGCTGCCTCGGGCACCTTATGGTCGTTCTCCTGTGAGTCTAGATTTTCGAACCCGACGCAAAAATGATAGTTAATTGTAACGTTCAGGGCCTCCTAATGCCGATGGAACACTCAAATTGCGTCGAGATTCAATACATCGGCCTCCAGCCGACTTGTCTCCAAGGGTCTATTGCTGCCTCGGGCACCTTATGGTCGTTCTCCTGTGAGTCTAGATTTTCGAATCCGACGCAAAAATGATAGTTAATTGTAACGTTCAGGGCCTTGTAATGACGATGGAACACTCAAATTGCGTCGAGATTCAATACATCGGCCTCCATCCGACTTGTCTCCAAGGGTCAATTGCTGCCTCGGGCACCTTATGGTCGTTCTCCTGTGAGTTTAGATTATCGAATCCGACGCAAAAATGATAGTTAATTGTAACGTTCAGGGCCTCCTAATGCCGATGGAACACTCAAATTATGTCGAGATTCAATACATCGGCCTCCAGCCGACTTGTCTCCAAGGGTCTATTGCTGCCTCGGGCACCTTATGGTCGTTCTCCTGTGAGTCTAGATTTTCGAACCCGACGCAAAAATGATAGTTAATTGTAACGTTCAGGGCCTCCTAATGCCGATGGAACACTCAAATTGCGTCGAGATTCAATACATCGGCCTCCAGCCGACTTGTCTCCAAGGGTCTATTGCTGCCTCGGGCACCTTATGGTCGTTCTCCTGTGAGTCTAGATTTTCGAATCCGACGCAAAAATGATAGTTAATTGTAACGTTCAGGGCTCCTAATGACGATAGAAGACTCAAATTGCGTCGCGATCCAATACATCGTCCTCCAGCCGACTTGTCTCCAAGGGTCTATTACTGCCTCGGGCACCTTATGGTCGTTCTCCTGTGAGTCTAGATTATCGAATCCGACGCCAAAATGATAGTTAATTGTAACGTTCAGGGCCGCCTAATGACGATGGAACACTCAAATTGCGTCGAGATTCAATACATCGGCCTCCAGCCGACTTGTCTCCAAGGGTCTATTGCTGCCTCGGGCACCTTATGGTCGTTGTCCTGTCAGTCTAGATTTTCGAACCCGACGCAAAAATGATAGTTAATTGTAACGTTCAGGGCCTCCTAATGCCGATGGAACACTCAAATTGCGTCGAGATTCAATACATCGGCCTCCAGCCGACTTGTCTCCAAGGGTCTATTGCTGCCTCGGGCACCTTATGGTCGTTCTCCTGTGAGTTTAGATTATCGAATCCGACGCAAAAACGATAGTTAATTGTACCGTTCAGGGCCTTCTAATGACGATGGGACACTCAAATTGCGTCGAGATTCAATACATCGTCCTCCAGCCGACTTGTCTCCAAGGGGATATTGCTGTCTCGGGCACAATATGATCCTTCTCCTGTGAGTCTAGATTTTCGAATCCGACGCAAAAATGATAGTGAATTGTAACGTTCAGCGCCTCCTAATGACGATAGAAGACTCAAATTGCGTCGCGATCCAATACATCGTCCTGCAGCCGACTTGTCTCCAAGGGTCTATTGCTGCCTCGGGCACCTTATGGTCGTTCTCCTGTGAGTCTAGATTATCGAATCCGACGCAAAAATGATAGTTAATTGTAACGTTCAGGGCCTTCTAATGCCGATGGAACACTCAAATTGCGTCGAGATTCAATACATCGGCCTCCAGCCAACTTGTCTCCAAGGGTCTATTGCTGCCTCGGGCACCTTATGGTCGTTCTCCTGTGAGTCTAGATTTTCGAATCCGACGCAAAAATGATAGTTAATTGTAACGTTCAGGGCCTCCTAATGCCGATGGAACACTCAAATTATGTCGAGATTCAATACATCGGCCTCCAGCCGACTTGTCTCCAAGGGTCTATTGCTGCCTCGGGCACCTTATGGTCGTTCTCCTGTGAGTCTAGATTTTCGAATCCGACGCAAAAATGATAGTTAATTGTAACGTTCAGGGCCTCCTAATGACGATAGAAGACTCAAATTGCGTCGCGATCCAATACATCGTCCTCCAGCCGACTTGTCTCCAAGGGTCTATTGCTGCCTCGGGCACCTTATGGTCGTTCTCCTGTGAGTCTAGATTATCGAATCCGACGCAAAAATGATAGTTAATTGTAACGTTCAGGGCCGCCTAATGACGATGGAACACTCAAATTGCGTCGAGATTCAATACATCGGCCTCCAGCCGACTTGTCTCCAAGGGTCTATTGCTGCCTCGGGCACCTTATGGTCGTTCTCCTGTGAGTCTAGATTTTCGAACCCGACGCAAAAATGATAGTTAATTGTAACGTTCAGGGCCTCCTAATGCCGATGGAACACTCAAATTGCGTCGAGATTCAATACATCGGCCTCCAGCCGACTTGTCTCCAAGGGTCTATTGCTGCCTCGGGCACCTTATGGTCGTTCTCCTGTGAGTCTAGATTTTCGAATCCGACGCAAAAATGATAGTTAATTGTAACGTTCAGGGCCTTGTAATGACGATGGAACACTCAAATTGCGTCGAGATTCAATACATCGGCCTCCATCCGACTTGTCTCCAAGGGTCAATTGCTGCCTCGGGCACCTTATGGTCGTTCTCCTGTGAGTTTAGATTATCGAATCCGACGCAAAAATGATAGTTAATTGTAACGTTCAGGGCCTCCTAATGCCGATGGAACACTCAAATTATGTCGAGATTCAATACATCGGCCTCCAGCCGACTTGTCTCCAAGGGTCTATTGCTGCCTCGGGCACCTTATGGTCGTTCTCCTGTGAGTCTAGATTTTCGAACCCGACGCAAAAATGATAGTTAATTGTAACGTTCAGGGCCTCCTAATGCCGATGGAACACTCAAATTGCGTCGAGATTCAATACATCGGCCTCCAGCCGACTTGTCTCCAAGGGTCTATTGCTGCCTCGGGCACCTTATGGTCGTTCTCCTGTGAGTCTAGATTTTCGAATCCGACGCAAAAATGATAGTTAATTGTAACGTTCAGGGCCTCCTAATGACGATAGAAGACTCAAATTGCGTCGCGATCCAATACATCGTCCTCCAGCCGACTTGTCTCCAAGGGTCTATTGCTGCCTCGGGCACCTTATGGTCGTTCTCCTGTGAGTCTAGATTATCGAATCCGACGCAAAAATGATAGTTAATTGTAACGTTCAGGGCCGCCTAATGCCGATGGAACACTCAAATTGCGTCGAGATTCAATACATCGGCCTCCAGCCGACTTGTCTCCAAGGGTCTATTGCTGCCTCGGGCACCTTATCGTCGTTCTCCTGTGAGTCTAGATTTTCGAACCCGACGCAAAAATGATAGTTAATTGTAACGTTCAGGGCCTCCTAATGCCGATGGAACACTCAAATTGCGTCGAGATTCAATACATCGGCCTCCAGCCGACTTGTCTCCAAGGGTCTATTGCTGCCTCGGGCACCTTATGGTCGTTCTCCTGTGAGTCTAGATTTTCGAATCCGACGCAAAAATGATAGTTAATTGTAACGTTCAGGGCCTTGTAATGACGATGGAACACTCAAATTGCGTCGAGATTCAATACATCGGCCTCCATCCGACTTGTCTCCAAGGGTCAATTGCTGCCTCGGGCACCTTATGGTCGTTCTCCTGTGAGTTTAGATTATCGAATCCGACGCAAAAATGATAGTTAATTGTAACGTTCAGGGCCTCCTAATGCCGATGGAACACTCAAATTATGTCGAGATTCAATACATCGGCCTCCAGCCGACATGTCTCCAAGGGTCTATTGCTGCCTCGGGCACCTTATGGTCCTTCTCCTGTGAGTCTAGATTTTCGAACCCGACGCAAAAATGATAGTTAATTGTAACGTTCAGGGCCTCCTAATGCCGAAGGAACACTCAAATTGCGTCGAGATTCAATACATCGGCCTCCAGCCGACTTGTCTCCAAGGGTCTATTGCTGCCTCGGGCACCTTATGGTCGTTCTCCTGTGAGTCTAGATTTTCGAATCCGACGCAAAAATGATAGTTAATTGTAACGTTCAGGGCCTCCTAATGACGATAGAAGACTCAAATTGCGTCGCGATCCAATACATCGTCCTCCAGCCGCCTTGTCTCCAAGGGTCCATTGCTGCCTCGGGCACCTTATGGTCGTTCTCCTGTGAGTCTAGATTATCGAATCCGACGCAAAAATGATAGTTAATTGTAACGTTCAGGGCCGCCTAATGCCGATGGAACACTCAAATTGCGTCGAGATTCAATACATCGGCCTCCAGCCGACTTGTCTCCAAGGGTCTATTGCTGCCTCGGGCACCGTATGGTCGTTCTCCTGTGAGTCTAGATTTTCGAATCCGACGCAAAATGATAGTTAATTGTAACGTTCAGGGCCTTGTAATGACGATGGAACACTCAAATTGCGTCGAGATTCAATACATCGGCCTCCATCCGACTTGTCTCCAAGGGTCAATTGCTGCCTCGGGCACCTTATGGTCGTTCTCCTGTGAGTTTAGATTATCGAATCCGACGCAAAAATGATAGTTAATTGTAACGTTCAGGGCCTCCTAATGCCGATGGAACACTCAAATTATGTCGAGATTCAATACATCGGCCTCCAGCCGACTTGTCTCCAAGGGTCTATTGCTGCCTCGGGCACCTTATGGTCGTTCTCCTGTGAGTCTAGATTTTCGAACCCGACGCAAAAATGATAGTTAATTGTAACGTTCAGGGCCTCCTAATGCCGATGGAACACTCAAATTGCGTCGAGATTCAATACATCGGCCTCCAGCCGACTTGTCTCCAAGGGTCTATTGCTGCCTCGGGCACCTTATGGTCGTTCTCCTGTGAGTCTAGATTTTCGAATCCGACGCAAAAATGATAGTTAATTGTAACGTTCAGGGCCTCCTAATGACGATAGAAGACTCAAATTGCGTCGCGATCCAATACATCGTCCTCCAGCCGACTTGTCTCCAAGGGTCTATTGCTGCCTCGGGCACCTTATGGTCGTTCTCCTGTGAGTCTAGATTATCGAATCCGACGCAAAAATGATAGTTAATTGTAACGTTCAGGGCCGCCTAATGCCGATGGAACACTCAAATTGCGTCGAGATTCAATACATCGGCCTCCAGCCGACTTGTCTCCAAGGGTCTATTGCTGCCTCGGGCACCTTATGGTCGTTCTCCTGTGAGTCTAGATTTTCGAATCCGACGCAAAAATGATAGTTAATTGTAACGTTCAGGGCCTCCTAATGCCGATGGAACACTCAAATTGCGTCGAGATTCAATACATCGGCCTCCAGCCGACTTGTCTCCAAGGGTCTATTGCTGCCTCGGGCACCTTATGGTCGTTGTCCTGTCAGTCTAGATTTTCGAACCCGACGCAAAAATGATAGTTAATTGTAACGTTCAGGGCCTCCTAATGCCGATGGAACACTCAAATTGCGTCGAGATTCAATACATCGCCCTCCAGCCGACTTGTCTCCAAGGGTCTACTGCTGCCTCGGGCACCTTATGGTCGTTCTCCTGTGAGTTCAGATTATCGAATCCGACGCAAAAACGATAGTTAATTGTAACGTTCAGGGCCTCCTAATGCCGATGGAACACTCAAATTGCGTCGAGATTCAATACATCGGCCTCCAGCCGACTTGTCTCCAAGGGTCTATTGCTGCCTCGGGCACCTTATGGTCGTTCTCCTGTGAGTCTAGATTTTCGAATCCGACGCAAAAATGATAGTTAATTGTAACGTTCAGGGCCTTGTAATGACGATGGAACACTCAAATTGCGTCGAGATTCAATACATCGGCCTCCATCCGACTTGTTTCCAAGGGTCAATTGCTGCCTCGGGCACCTTATGGTCGTTCTCCTGTGAGTTTAGATTATCGAATCCGACGCAAAAATGATAGTTAATTGTAACGTTCAGGGCCTCCTAATGCCGATGGAACACTCAAATTGATCGAGATTCAATACATCGGCCTCCAGCCGACTTGTCTCCAAGGGTCTATTGCTGCCTCGGGCACCTTATGGTCGTTCTCCTGTGAGTCTAGATTTTCGAACCCGACGCAAAAATGATAGTTAATTGTAACGTTCAGGGCCTCCTAATGCCGATGGAACACTCAAATTGCGTCGAGATTCAATACATCGGCCTCCAGCCGACTTGTCTCCAAGGGTCTATTGCTGCCTCGGGCACCTTATGGTCGTTCTCCTGTGAGTCTAGATTTTCGAATCCGACGCAAAAATGATAGTTAATTGTAACGTTCAGGGCCTCCTAATGACGATAGAAGACTCAAATTGCGTCGCGATCCAATACATCGTCCTCCAGCCGACTTGTCTCCAAGGGTCTATTGCTGCCTCGGGCACCTTGTGGTCGTTCTCCTGTGAGTCTAGATTATCGAATCCGACGCAAAAATGATAGTTAATTGTAACGTTCAGGGCCGCCTAATGACGATGGAACACTCAAATTGCGTCGAGATTCAATACATCGGCCTCCAGCCGACTTGTCTCCAAGGGTCTATTGCTGCCTCGGGCACCTTATGGTCGTTGTCCTGTCAGTCTAGATTTTCGAACCCGACGCAAAAATGATAGTTAATTGTAACGTTCAGGGCCTCCTAATGCCGATGGAACACTCAAATTGCGTCGAGATTCAATACATCGGCCTCCAGCCGACTTGTCTCCAAGGGTCTATTGCTGCCTCGGGCACCTTATGGTCGTTCTCCTGTGAGTCTAGATTTTCGAATCCGACGCAAAAATGATAGTTAATTGTAACGTTCAGGGCCTCCTAATGACGATAGAAGACTCAAATTGCGTCGCGATCCAATACATCGTCCTCCAGCCGACTTGTCTCCAAGGGTCTATTGCTGCCTCGGGCACCTTATGGTCGTTCTCCTGTGAGTCTAGATTATCGAATCCGACGCAAAAATGATAGTTAATTGTAACGTTCAGGGCCGCCTAATGCCGATGGAACACTCAAATTGCGTCGAGATTCAATACATCGGCCTCCAGCCGACTTGTCTCCAAGGGTCTATTGCTGCCTCGGGCACCTTATGGTCGTTCTCCTGTGAGTCTAGATTTTCGAATCCGACGCAAAAATGATAGTTAATTGTAACGTTCAGGGCCTTGTAATGACGATGGAACACTCAAATTGCGTCGAGATTCAATACATCGGCCTCCATCCGACTTGTCTCCAAGGGTCAATTGCTGCCTCGGGCACCTTATGGTCGTTCTCCTGTGAGTTTAGATTATCGAATCCGACGCAAAAATGATAGTTAATTGTTACGTTCAGGGCCTCCTAATGCCGATGGAACACTCAAATTGCGTCGAGATTCAATACATCGGCCTCCAGCCGCCTTGTCTCCAAGGGTCTATTGCTGCCTCGGGCACCTTATGGTCGTTGTCCTGTCAGTCTAGATTTTCGAACCCGACGCAAAAATGATAGTTAATTGTAACGTTCAGGGCCTCCTAATGCCGATGGAACACTCAAATTGCGTCGAGATTCAATACATCGCCCTCCAGCCGACTTGTCTCCAAGGGTCTACTGCTGCCTCGGGCACCTTATGGTCGTTCTCCTGTGAGTCTAGATTTTCGAATCCGACGCAAAAATGATAGTTAATTGTAACGTTCAGGGCCTTGTAATGACGATGGAACACTCAAATTGCGTCGAGATTCAATACATCGGCCTCCATCCGACTTGTTTCCAAGGGTCAATTGCTGCCTCGGGCACCTTATGGTCGTTCTCCTGTGAGTTTAGATTATCGAATCCGACGCAAAAATGATAGTTAATTGTAACGTTCAGGGCCTCCTAATGCCGATGGAACACTCAAATTGCGTCGAGATTCAATACATCGGCCTCCAGCCGACTTGTCTCCAAGGGTCTATTGCTGCCTCGGGCACCTTATGGTCGTTCTCCTGTGAGTCTAGATTTTCGAATCCGACGCAAAAATGATAGTTAATTGTAACGTTCAGGGCCTCCTAATGACGATAGAAGACTCAAATTGCGTCGCGATCCAATACATCGTCCTCCAGCCGACTTGTCTCCAAGGGTCTATTGCTGCCTCGGGCACCTTGTGGTCGTTCTCCTGTGAGTCTAGATTATCGAATCCGACGCAAAAATGATAGTTAATTGTAACGTTCAGGGCCGCCTAATGACGATGGAACACTCAAATTGCGTCGAGATTCAATACATCGGCCTCCAGCCGACTTGTCTCCAAGGGTCTATTGCTGCCTCGGGCACCTTATGGTCGTTGTCCTGTCAGTCTAGATTTTCGAACCCGACGCAAAAATGATAGTTAATTGTAACGTTCAGGGCCTCCTAATGCCGATGGAACACTCAAATTGCGTCGAGATTCAATACATCGGCCTCCAGCCGACTTGTCTCCAAGGGTCTATTGCTGCCTCGGGCACCTTATGGTCGTTCTCCTGTGAGTCTAGATTTTCGAATCCGACGCAAAAATGATAGTTAATTGTAACGTTCAGGGCCTCCTAATGACGATAGAAGACTCAAATTGCGTTGCGATCCAATACATCGTCCTCCAGCCGACTTGTCTCCAAGGGTCTATTGCTGCCTCGGGCACCTTATGGTCGTTCTCCTGTGAGTCTAGATTATCGAATCCGACGCAAAAATGATAGTTAATTGTAACGTTCAGGGCCGCCTAATGACGATGGAACACTCAAATTGCGTCGAGATTCAATACATCGGCCTCCAGCCGACTTGTCTCCAAGGGTCTATTGCTGCCTCGGGCACCTTATGGTCGTTCTCCTGTGAGTCTAGATTTTCGAATCCGACGCAAAAATGATAGTTAATTGTAACGTTCAGGGCCTCCTAATGCCGATGGAACACTCAAATTGCGTCGAGATTCAATACATCGGCCTCCAGCCGACTTGTCTCCAAGGGTCTATTGCTGCCTCGGGCACCTTATGGTCGTTCTCCTGTGAGTCTAGATTTTCGAATCCGACGCAAAAATGATAGTTAATTGTAACGTTCAGGGCCTCCTAATGACGATAGAAGACTCAAATTGCGTCGCGATCCAATACATCGTCCTCCAGCCGACTTGTCTCCAAGGGTCTATTGCTGCCTCGGGCACCTTATGGTCGTTCTCCTGTGAGTCTAGATTATCGAATCCGACGCAAAAATGATAGTTAATTGTAACGTTCAGGGCCGCCTAATGCCGATGGAACACTCAAATTGCGTCGAGATTCAATACATCGGCCTCCAGCCGACTTGTCTCCAAGGGTCTATTGCTGCCTCGGGCACCTTATGGTCGTTCTCCTGTGAGTCTAGATTTTCGAATCCGACGCAAAAATGATAGTTAATTGTAACGTTCAGGGCCTTGTAATGACGATGGAACAGTCAAATTGCGTCGAGATTCAATACATCGGCCTCCATCCGACTTGTTTCCAAGGGTCAATTGCTGCCTCGGGCACCTTATGGTCGTTCTCCTGTGAGTTTAGATTATCGAATCCGACGCAAAAATGATAGTTAATTGTAACGTTCAGGGCCTCCTAATGCCGATGGAACACTCAAATTGCGTCGAGATTCAATACATCGGCCTCCAGCCGCCTTGTCTCCAAGGGTCTATTGCTGCCTCGGGCACCTTATGGTCGTTGTCCTGTCAGTCTAGATTTTCGAACCCGACGCAAAAATGATAGTTAATTGTAACGTTCAGGGCCTCCTAATGCCGATGGAACACTCAAATTGCGTCGAGATTCAATACATCGCCCTCCAGCCGACTTGTCTCCAAGGGTCTACTGCTGCCTCGGGCACCTTATGGTCGTTCTCCTGTGAGTCTAGATTTTCGAATCCGACGCAAAAATGATAGTTAATTGTAACGTTCAGGGCCTTGTAATGACGATGGAACACTCAAATTGCGTCGAGATTCAATACATCGGCCTCCATCCGACTTGTTTCCAAGGGTCAATTGCTGCCTCGGGCACCTTATGGTCGTTCTCCTGTGAGTTTAGATTATCGAATCCGACGCAAAAATGATAGTTAATTGTAACGTTCAGGGCCTCCTAATGCCGATGGAACACTCAAATTGCGTCGAGATTCAATACATCGGCCTCCAGCCGACTTGTCTCCAAGGGTCTATTGCTGCCTCGGGCACCTTATGGTCGTTCTCCTGTGAGTCTAGATTTTCGAACCCGACGCAAAAATGATAGTTAATTGTAACGTTCAGGGCCTCCTAATGCCGATGGAACACTCAAATTGCGTCGAGATTCAATACATCGGCCTCCAGCCGACTTGTCTCCAAGGGTCTATTGCTGCCTCGGGCACCTTATGGTCGTTCTCCTGTGAGTCTAGATTTTCGAATCCGACGCAAAAATGATAGTTAATTGTAACGTTCAGGGCCTCCTAATGACGATAGAAGACTCAAATTGCGTCGCGATCCAATACATCGTCCTTCAGCCGACTTGTCTCCAAGGGTCTATTGCTGCCTCGGGCACCTTGTGGTCGTTCTCCTGTGAGTCTAGATTATCGAATCCGACGCAAAAATGATAGTTAATTGTAACGTTCAGGGCCGCCTAATGACGATGGAACACTCAAATTGCGTCGAGATTCAATACATCGGCCTCCAGCCGACTTGTCTCCAAGGGTCTATTGCTGCCTCGGGCACCTTATGTTCGTTGTCCTGTCAGTCTAGATTTTCGAACCCGACGCAAAAATGATAGTTAATTGTAACGTTCAGGGCCTTGTAATGACGATGGAACACTCAAATTGCGTCGAGATTCAATACATCGGCCTCCATCCGACTTGTCTCCAAGGGTCAATTGCTGCCTCGGGCACCTTATGGTCGTTCTCCTGTGAGTTTAGATTATCGAATCCGACGCAAAAATGATAGTTAATTGTAACGTTCAGGGCCTCCTAATGCCGATGGAACACTCAAATTGCGTCGAGATTCAATACATCGGCCTCCAGCCGACTTGTCTCCAAGGGTCTATTGCTGCCTCGGGCACCTTATGGTCGTTCTCCTGTGAGTCTAGATTTTCGAACCCGACGCAAAAATGATAGTTAATTGTAACGTTCAGGGCCTCCTAATGCCGATGGAACACTCAAATTGCGTCGAGATTCAATACATCGGCCTCCAGCCGACTTGTCTCCAAGGGTCTATTGCTGCCTCGGGCACCTTATGGTCGTTCTCCTGTGAGTCTAGATTTTCGAATCCGACGCAAAAATGATAGTTAATTGTAACGTTCAGGGCCTCCTAATGACGATAGAAGACTCAAATTGCGTCGCGATCCAATACATCGTCCTCCAGCCGACTTGTCTCCAAGGGTCTATTGCTGCCTCGGGCACCTTATGGTCGTTCTCCTGTGAGTCTAGATTATCGAATCCGACGCAAAAATGATAGTTAATTGTAACGTTCAGGGCCTCCTAATGCCGATGGAACACTCAAATTGCGTCGAGATTCAATACATCGGCCTCCAGCCGACTTGTCTCCAAGGGTCTATTGCTGCCTCGGGCACCTTATGGTCGTTCTCCTGTGAGTCTAGATTTTCGAACCCGACGCAAAAGTGATAGTTAATTGTAACGTTCAGGGCCTCCTAATGCCGATGGAACACTCAAATTGCGTCGAGATTCAATACATCGGCCTCCAGCCGACTTGTCTCCAAGGGTCTATTGCTGCCTCGGGCACCTTATGGTCGTTCTCCTGTGAGTCTAGATTTTCGAATCCGACGCAAAAATGATAGTTAATTGTAACGTTCAGGGCCTCCTAATGACGATAGAAGACTCAAATTGCGTCGCGATCCAATACATCGTCCTCCAGCCGACTTGTCTCCAAGGGTCTATTGCTGCCTCGGGCACCTTATGGTCGTTCTCCTGTGGGTCTAGATTATCGAATCCGACGCAAAAATGATAGTTAATTGTAACGTTCAGGGCCGCCTAATGACGATGGAACACTCAAATTGCGTCGAGATTCAATACATCGGCCTCCAGCCGACTTGTCTCCAAGGGTCTATTGCTGCCTCGGGCACCTTATGGTCGTTCTCCTGTGAGTCTAGATTTTCGAATCCGACGCAAAAATGATAGTTAATTGTAACGTTCAGGGCCTCCTAATGACGATAGAAGACTCAAATTGCGTCGCGATCCAATACATCGTCCTCCAGCCGACTTGTCTCCAAGGGTCTATTGCTGCCTCGGGCACCTTGTGGTCGTTCTCCTGTGAGTCTAGATTATCGAATCCGACGCAAAAATGATAGTTAATTGTAACGTTCAGGGCCGCCTAATGACGATGGAACACTCAAATTGCGTCGAGATTCAATACATCGGCCTCCAGCCGACTTGTCTCCAAGGGTCTATTGCTGCCTCGGGCACCTTATGGTCGTTGTCCTGTCAGTCTAGATTTTCGAACCCGACGCAAAAATGATAGTTAATTGTAACGTTCAGGGCCTCCTAATGCCGATGGAACACTCAAATTGCGTCGAGATTCAATACATCGGCCTCCAGCCGACTTGTCTCCAAGGGTCTATTGCTGCCTCGGGCACCTTATGGTCGTTCTCCTGTGAGTCTAGATTTTCGAATCCGACGCAAAAATGATAGTTAATTGTAACGTTCAGGGCCTCCTAATGACGATAGAAGACTCAAATTGCGTCGCGATCCAATACATCGTCCTCCAGCCGACTTGTCTCCAAGGGTCTATTGCTGCCTCGGGCACCTTATGGTCGTTCTCCTGTGAGTCTAGATTATCGAATCCGACGCAAAAATGATAGTTAATTGTAACGTTCAGGGCCGCCTAATGCCGATGGAACACTCAAATTGCGTCGAGATTCAATACATCGGCCTCCAGCCGACTTGTCTCCAAGGGTCTATTGCTGCCTCGGGCACCTTATGGTCGTTCTCCTGTGAGTCTAGATTTTCGAATCCGACGCAAAAATGATAGTTAATTGTAACGTTCAGGGCCTTGTAATGACGATGGAACACTCAAATTGCGTCGAGATTCAATACATCGGCCTCCATCCGACTTGTCTCCAAGGGTCAATTGCTGCCTCGGGCACCTTATGGTCGTTCTCCTGTGAGTTTAGATTATCGAATCCGACGCAAAAATGATAGTTAATTGTAACGTTCAGGGCCTCCTAATGCCGATGGAACACTCAAATTGCGTCGAGATTCAATACATCGGCCTCCAGCCGCCTTGTCTCCAAGGGTCTATTGCTGCCTCGGGCACCTTATGGTCGTTGTCCTGTCAGTCTAGATTTTCGAACCCGACGCAAAAATGATAGTTAATTGTAACGTTCAGGGCCTCCTAATGCCGATGGAACACTCAAATTGCGTCGAGATTCAATACATCGCCCTCCAGCCGACTTGTCTCCAAGGGTCTACTGCTGCCTCGGGCACCTTATGGTCGTTCTCCTGTGAGTCTAGATTTTCGAATCCGACGCAAAAATGATAGTTAATTGTAACGTTCAGGGCCTTGTAATGACGATGGAACACTCAAATTGCGTCGAGATTCAATACATCGGCCTCCATCCGACTTGTTTCCAAGGGTCAATTGCTGCCTCGGGCACCTTATGGTCGTTCTCCTGTGAGTTTAGATTATCGAATCCGACGCAAAAATGATAGTTAATTGTAACGTTCAGGGCCTCCTAATGCCGATGGAACACTCAAATTGCGTCGAGATTCAATACATCGGCCTCCAGCCGACTTGTCTCCAAGGGTCTATTGCTGCCTCGGGCACCTTATGGTCGTTCTCCTGTGAGTCTAGATTTTCGAATCCGACGCAAAAATGATAGTTAATTGTAACGTTCAGGGCCTCCTAATGACGATAGAAGACTCAAATTGCGTCGCGATCCAATACATCGTCCTCCAGCCGACTTGTCTCCAAGGGTCTATTGCTGCCTCGGGCACCTTGTGGTCGTTCTCCTGTGAGTCTAGATTATCGAATCCGACGCAAAAATGATAGTTAATTGTAACGTTCAGGGCCGCCTAATGACGATGGAACACTCAAATTGCGTCGAGATTCAATACATCGGCCTCCAGCCGACTTGTCTCCAAGGGTCTATTGCTGCCTCGGGCACCTTATGGTCGTTGTCCTGTCAGTCTAGATTTTCGAACCCGACGCAAAAATGATAGTTAATTGTAACGTTCAGGGCCTCCTAATGCCGATGGAACACTCAAATTGCGTCGAGATTCAATACATCGGCCTCCAGCCGACTTGTCTCCAAGGGTCTATTGCTGCCTCGGGCACCTTATGGTCGTTCTCCTGTGAGTCTAGATTTTCGAATCCGACGCAAAAATGATAGTTAATTGTAACGTTCAGGGCCTCCTAATGACGATAGAAGACTCAAATTGCGTCGCGATCCAATACATCGTCCTCCAGCCGACTTGTCTCCAAGGGTCTATTGCTGCCTCGGGCACCTTGTGGTCGTTCTCCTGTGAGTCTAGATTATCGAATCCGACGCAAAAATGATAGTTAATTGTAACGTTCAGGGCCGCCTAATGACGATGGAACACTCAAATTGCGTCGAGATTCAATACATCGGCCTCCAGCCGACTTGTCTCCAAGGGTCTATTGCTGCCTCGGGCACCTTATGGTCGTTGTCCTGTCAGTCTAGATTTTCGAACCCGACGCAAAAATGATAGTTAATTGTAACGTTCAGGGCCTCCTAATGCCGATGGAACACTCAAATTGCGTCGAGATTCAATACATCGGCCTCCAGCCGACTTGTCTCCAAGGGTCTATTGCTGCCTCGGGCACCTTATGGTCGTTGTCCTGTCAGTCTAGATTTTCGAACCCGACGCAAAAATGATAGTTAATTGTAACGTTCAGGGCCTCCTAATGCCGATGGAACACTCAAATTGCGTCGAGATTCAATACATCGGCCTCCAGCCGACTAGTCTCCAAGGGTCTATTGCTGCCTCGGGCACCTTATGGTCGTTCTCCTGTGAGTCTAGATTTTCGAATCCGACGCAAAAATGATAGTTAATTGTAACGTTCAGGGCCTCCTAATGACGATAGAAGACTCAAATTGCGTCGCGATCCAATACATCGTCCTCCAGCCGACTTGTCTCCAAGGGTCTATTGCTGCCTCGGGCACCTTGTGGTCGTTCTCCTGTGAGTCTAGATTATCGAATCCGACGCAAAAATGATAGTTAATTGTAACGTTCAGGGCCGCCTAATGACGATGGAACACTCAAATTGCGTCGAGATTCAATACATCGGCCTCCAGCCGACTTGTCTCCAAGGGTCTATTGCTGCCTCGGGCACCTTATGGTCGTTGTCCTGTCAGTCTAGATTTTCGAACCCGACGCAAAAATGATAGTTAATTGTAACGTTCAGGGTCTCCTAATGCCGATGGAACACTCAAATTGCGTCGAGATTCAATACATCGGCCTCCAGCCGACTTGTCTCCAAGGGTCTATTGCTGCCTCGGGCACCTTATGGTCGTTCTCCTGTGAGTCTAGATTTTCGAATCCGACGCAAAAATGATAGTTAATTGTAACGTTCAGGGCCTCCTAATGACGATAGAAGACTCAAATTGCGTCGCGATCCAATACATCGTCCTCCAGCCGACTTGTCTCCAAGGGTCTATTGCTGCCTCGGGCACCTTATGGTCGTTCTCCTGTGAGTCTAGATTATCGAATCCGACGCAAAAATGATAGTTAATTGTAACGTTCAGGGCCGCCTAATGACGATGGAACACTCAAATTGCGTCGAGATTCAATACATCGGCCTCCAGCCGACTTGTCTCCAAGGGTCTATTGCTGCCTCGGGCACCTTATGGTCGTTCTCCTGTGAGTCTAGATTTTCGAATCCGACGCAAAGATGATAGTTAATTGTAACGTTCAGGGCCTCCTAATGCCGATGGAACACTCAAATTGCGTCGAGATTCAATACATCGGCCTCCAGCCGACTTGTCTCCAAGGGTCTATTGCTGCCTCGGGCACCTTATGGTCGTTCTCCTGTGAGTCTAGATTTTCGAATCCGACGCAAAAATGATAGTTAATTGTAACGTTCAGGGCCTCCTAATGACGATAGAAGACTCAAATTGCGTCGCGATCCAATACATCGTCCTCCAGCCGACTTGTCTCCAAGGGTCTATTGCTGCCTCGGGCACCTTATGGTCGTTCTCCTGTGAGTCTAGATTATCGAATCCGACGCAAAAATGATAGTTAATTGTAACGTTCAGGGCCGCCTAATGCCGATGGAACACTCAAATTGCGTCGAGATTCAATACATCGGCCTCCAGCCGACTTGTCTCCAAGGGTCTATTGCTGCCTCGGGCACCTTATGGTCGTTCTCCTGTGAGTCTAGATTTTCGAATCCGACGCAAAAATGATAGTTAATTGTAACGTTCAGGGCCTCCTAATGACGATGGAACACTCAAATTGCGTCGAGATTCAATACATCGGCCTCCATCCGACTTGTCTCCAAGGGTCAATTGCTGCCTCGGGCACCTTATGGTCGTTCTCCTGTGAGTTTAGATTATCGAATCCGACGCAAAAATGATAGTTAATTGTAACGTTCAGGGCCTCCTAATGCCGATGGAACACTCAAATTGCGTCGAGATTCAATACATCGGCCTCCAGCCGCCTTGTCTCCAAGGGTCTATTGCTGCCTCGGGCACCTTATGGTCGTTGTCCTGTCAGTCTAGATTTTCGAACCCGACGCAAAAATGATAGTTAATTGTAACGTTCAGGGCCTCCTAATGCCGATGGAACACTCAAATTGCGTCGAGATTCAATACATCGCCCTCCAGCCGACTTGTCTCCAAGGGTCTACTGCTGCCTCGGGCACCTTATGGTCGTTCTCCTGTGAGTCTAGATTTTCGAATCCGACGCAAAAATGATAGTTAATTGTAACGTTCAGGGCCTTGTAATGACGATGGAACACTCAAATTGCGTCGAGATTCAATACATCGGCCTCCATCCGACTTGTTTCCAAGGGTCAATTGCTGCCTCGGGCAGCTTATGGTCGTTCTCCTGTGAGTTTAGATTATCGAATCCGACGCAAAAATGATAGTTAATTGTAACGTTCAGGGCCTCCTAACGCCGATGGAACACTCAAATTGCGTCGAGATTCAATACATCGGCCTCCAGCCGACTTGTCTCCAAGGGTCTATTGCTGCCTCGGGCACCTTATGGTCGTTCTCCTGTGAGTCTAGATTTTCGAACCCGACGCAAAAATGATAGTTAATTGTAACGTTCAGGGCCTCCTAATGCCGATGGAACACTCAAATTGCGTCGAGATTCAATACATCGGCCTCCAGCCGACTTGTCTCCAAGGGTCTATTGCTGCCTCGGGCACCTTATGGTCGTTCTCCTGTGAGTCTAGATTTTCGAATCCGACGCAAAAATGATAGTTAATTGTAACGTTCAGGGCCTCCTAATGACGATAGAAGACTCAAATTGCGTCGCGATCCAATACATCGTCCTCCAGCCGACTTGTCTCCAAGGGTCTATTGCTGCCTCGGGCACCTTGTGGTCGTTCTCCTGTGAGTCTAGATTATCGAATCCGACGCAAAAATGATAGTTAATTGTAACGTTCAGGGCCGCCTAATGACGATGGAACACTCAAATTGCGTCGAGATTCAATACATCGGCCTCCAGCCGACTTGTCTCCAAGGGTCTATTGCTGCCTCGGGCACCTTATGTTCGTTGTCCTGTCAGTCTAGATTTTCGAACCCGACGCAAAAATGATAGTTAATTGTAACGTTCAGGGCCTCCTAATGCCGATGGAACACTCAAATTGCGTCGAGATTCAATACATCGGCCTCCAGCCGACTTGTCTCCAAGGGTCTATTGCTGCCTCGGGCACCTTATGGTCGTTCTCCTGTGAGTCTAGATTTTCGAATCCGACGCAAAAATGATAGTTAATTGTAACGTTCAGGGCCTTGTAATGACGATGGAACACTCAAATTGCGTCGAGATTCAATACATCGGCCTCCATCCGACTTGTCTCCAAGGGTCAATTGCTCCTCGGGCACCTTGTGGTCGTTCTCCTGTGAGTCTAGATTATCGAATCCGACGCAAAAATGATAGTTAATTGTAACGTTCAGGGCCGCCTAATGACGATGGAACACTCAAATTGCGTCGAGATTCAATACATCGGCCTCCAGCCGACTTGTCTCCAAGGGTCTATTGCTGCCTCGGGCACCTTATGGTCGTTGTCCTGTCAGTCTAGATTTTCGAACCCGACGCAAAAATGATAGTTAATTGTAACGTTCAGGGCCTCCTAATGCCGATGGAACACTCAAATTGCGTCGAGATTCAATACATCGGCCTCCAGCCGACTTGTCTCCAAGGGTCTATTGCTGCCTCGGGCACCTTATGGTCGTTCTCCTGTGAGTCAAGATTTTCGAATCCGACGCAAAAATGATAGTTAATTGTAACGTTCAGGCCTCCTAATGACGATAGAAGACTCAAATTGCGTCGCGATCCAATACATCGTCCTCCAGCCGACTTGTCTCCAAGGGTCTATTGCTGCCTCGGGCACCTTATGGTCGTTGTCCTGTCAGTCTAGATTTTCGAACCCGACGCAAAAATGATAGTTAATTGTAACGTTCAGGGCCTCCTAATGCCGATGGAACACTCAAATTGCGTCGAGATTCAATACATCGGCCTCCAGCCGACTTGTCTCCAAGGGTCTATTGCTGCCTCGGGCACCTTATGGTCGTTCTCCTGTGAGTCTAGATTATCGAATCCGACGCAAAATGATAGTTAATTGTAACGTTCAGGGCCGCCTAATGACGATGGAACACTCAAATTGCGTCGAGATTCAATACATCGGCCTCCAGCCGACTTGTCTCCAAGGGTCTATTGCTGCCTCGGGCACCTTATGGTCGTTCTCCTGTGAGTCTAGATTTTCGAACCCGACGCAAAAATGATAGTTAATTGTAACGTTCAGGGCCTCCTAATGCCGATGGAACACTCAAATTGCGTCGAGATTCAATACATCGGCCTCCAGTCGACTTGTCTCCAAGGGTCTATTGCTGCCTCGGGCACCTTATGGTCGTTCTCCTGTGAGTCTAGATTTTCGAATCCGACGCAAAAATGATAGTTAATTGTAACGTTCAGGGCCTTGTAATGACGATGGAACACTCAAATTGCGTCGAGATTCAATACATCGGCCTCCATCCGACTTGTCTCCAAGGGTCAATTGCTGCCTCGGGCACCTTATGGTCGTTCTCCTGTGAGTTTAGATTATCGAATCCGACGCAAAAATGATAGTTAATTGTAACGTTCGGCCTCCTAATGCCGATGGAACACTCAAATTGCGTCGAGATTCAATACATCGGCCTCCAGCCGACTTGTCTCCAAGGGTCTATTGCTGCCTCGGGCACCTTATGGTCGTTCTCCTGTGAGTCTAGATTTTCGAACCCGACGCAAAGTGATAGTTAATTGTAACGTTCAGGGCCTCCTAATGCCGATGGAACACTCAAATTGCGTCGAGATTCAATACATCGGCCTCCAGCCGACTTGTCTCCAAGGGTCTATTGCTGCCTCGGGCACCTTATGGTCGTTCTCCTGTGAGTCTAGATTTTCGAATCCGACGCAAAAATGATAGTTAATTGTAACGTTCAGGGCCTCCTAATGACGATAGAAGACTCAAATTGCGTCGCGATCCAATACATCGTCCTCCAGCCGACTTGTCTCCAAGGGTCTATTGCTGCCTCGGGCAACCTTATGGTCGTTCTCCTGTGGGTCTAGATTATCGAATCCGACGCAAAAATGATAGTTAATTGTAACGTTCAGGGCCGCCTAATGACGATGGAACACTCAAATTGCGTCGAGATTCAATACATCGGCCTCCAGCCGACTTGTCTCCAAGGGTCTATTGCTGCCTCGGGCACCTTATGGTCGTTGTCCTGTCAGTCTAGATTTTCGAACCCGACGCAAAAATGATAGTTAATTGTAACGTTCAGGGCCTCCTAATGCCGATGGAACACTCAAATTGATCGAGATTCAATACATCGGCCTCCAGCCGACTTGTCTCCAAGGGTCTATTGCTGCCTCGGGCACCTTATGGTCGTTCTCCTGTGAGTCTAGATTTCGAACCCGACGCAAAAATGATAGTTAATTGTAACGTTCAGGGCCTCCTAATGCCGATGGAACACTCAAATTGCGTCGAGATTCAATACATCGGCCTCCAGCCGACTTGTCTCCAAGGGTCTATTGCTGCCTCGGGCACCTTATGGTCGTTCTCCTGTGAGTCTAGATTTTCGAATCCGACGCAAAAATGATAGTTAATTGTAACGTTCAGGGCCTCCTAATGACGATAGAAGACTCAAATTGCGTCGCGATCCAATACATCGTCCTCCAGCCGACTTGTCTCCAAGGGTCTATTGCTGCCTCGGGCACCTTGTGGTCGTTCTCCTGTGAGTCTAGATTATCGAATCCGACGCAAAATGATAGTTAATTGTAACGTTCAGGGCCGCCTAATGACGATGGAACACTCAAATTGCGTCGAGATTCAATACATCGGCCTCCAGCCGACTTGTCTCCAAGGGTCTATTGCTGCCTCGGGCACCTTATGGTCGTTGTCCTGTCAGTCTAGATTTTCGAACCCGACGCAAAAATGATAGTTAATTGTAACGTTCAGGGCCTCCTAATGCCGATGGAACACTCAAATTGCGTCGAGATTCAATACATCGGCCTCCAGCCGACTTGTCTCCAAGGGTCTATTGCTGCTCGGGCACCTTATGGTCGTTCTCCTGTGAGTCAAGATTTTCGAATCCGACGCAAAAATGATAGTTAATTGTAACGTTCAGGGCCTCCTAATGACGATAGAAGACTCAAATTGCGTCGCGATCCAATACATCGTCCTCCAGCCGACTTGTCTCCAAGGGTCTATTGCTGCCTCGGGCACCTTATGGTCGTTCTCCTGTGAGTCTAGATTATCGAATCCGACGCAAAAATGATAGTTAATTGTAACGTTCAGGGCCGCCTAATGCCGATGGAACACTCAAATTGCGTCGAGATTCAATACATCGGCCTCCAGCGACTTGTCTCCAAGGGTCTATTGCTGCCTCGGGCAACCTTATGGTCGTTCTCCTGTGAGTCTAGATTTTCGAATCCGACGCAAAAATGATAGTTAATTGTAACGTTCAGGGCCTTGTAATGACGATGGGAACACTCAAATTGCGTCGAGATTCAATACATCGGCCTCCATCCGACTTGTCTCCAAGGGTCAATTGCTGCCTCGGGCACCTTATGGTCGTTCTCCTGTGAGTTTAGATATCGAATCCGACGCAAAAATGATAGTTAATTGTAACGTTCAGGGCCTCCTAATGCCGATGGAACACTCAAATTGCGTCGAGATTCAATACATCGGCCTCCAGCCGCCTTGTCTCCAAGGGTCTATTGCTGCCTCGGGCACCTTATGGTCGTTGTCCTGTCAGTCTAGATTTTCGAACCCGACGCAAAAATGATAGTTAATTGTAACGTTCAGGGCCTCCTAATGCCGATGGAACACTCAAATTGCGTCGAGATTCAATACATCGCCCTCCAGCCGACTTGTCTCCAAGGGTCTACTGCTGCCTCGGGCACCTTATGTCGTTCTCCTGTGAGTCTAGATTTTCGAATCCGACGCAAAAATGATAGTTAATTGTAACGTCAGGGCCTTGTAATGACGATGGAACACTCAAATTGCGTCGAGATTCAATACATCGGCCTCCATCCGACTTGTTTCCAAGGGTCAATTGCTGCCTCGGGCACCTTATGTCGTTCTCCTGTGAGTTTAGATTATCGAATCCGACGCAAAAATGATAGTTAATTGTAACGTTCAGGGCCTCCTAATGGCCGATGGAACACTCAAATTGCGTCGAGATTCAATACATCGGCCTCCAGCCGACTTGTCTCCAAGGGTCTATTGCTGCCTCGGGCACCTTATGGTCGTTCTCCTGTGAGTCTAGATTTTCGAATCCGACGCAAAAATGATAGTTAATTGTAACGTTCAGGGCCTCCTAATGACGATAGAAGACTCAAATTGCGTCGCGATCCAATACATCGTCCTCCAGCCGACTTGTCTCCAAGGGTCTATTGCTGCCTCGGGCACCTTGTGGTCGTTCTCCTGTGAGTCTAGATTATCGAATCCGACGCAAAAATGATAGTTAATTGTAACGTTCAGGGCCGCCTAATGACGATGGAACACTCAAATTGCGTCGAGATTCAATACATCGGCCTCCAGCCGACTTGTCTCAAGGGTCTATTGCTGCCTCGGGCACCTTATGGTCGTTGTCCTGTCAGTCTAGATTTTCGAACCCGACGCAAAAAATGATAGTTAATTGTAACGTTTCAGGGCCTCCTAATGCCGATGGAACACTCAATTGCGTCGAGATTCAATACATCGGCCTCCAGCCGACTTGTCTCCAAGGGTCTATTGCTGCCTCGGGCACCTTATGGTCGTTCTCCTGTGAGTCTAGATTTTCGAACCCGACGCAAAAATGATAGTTAATTGTAACGTTCAGGGCCTCCTAATGCCGATGGAACACTCAAATTGCGTCGAGATTCAATACATCGGCCTCCAGCCGACTTGTCTCCATGGGTCTATTGCTGCCTCGGGCACCTTATGGTCGTTCTCCTGTGAGTCTAGATTTTCGAATCCGACGCAAAAATGATAGTTAATTGTAACGTTCAGGGCCTCCTAATGACGATAGAAGACTCAAATTGCGTCGCGATCCAATACATCGTCCTCCAGCCGACTTGTCTCCAAGGGTCTATTGCTGCCTCGGGCACTTGTGGTCGTTCTCCTGTGAGTCTAGATTATCGAATCCGACGCAAAAATGATAGTTAATTGTAACGTTCAGGGCCGCCTAATGACGATGGAACACTCAAATTGCGTCGAGATTCAATACATCGGCCTCCAGCCGACTTGTCTCCAAGGGTCTATTGCTGCCTCGGGCACCTTATGGTCGTTGTCCTGTCAGTCTAGATTTTCGAACCCGACGCAAAAATGATAGTTAATTGTAACGTTTCAGGGCCTCCTAATGCCGATGGAACACTCAAATTGCGTCCGAGATTCAATACATCGGCCTCCAGCCGACTTGTCTCCAAGGGTCTATAGCTGCCTCGGGCACCTTATGGTCGTTCTCCTGTGAGTCAAGATTTCGAATCCGACGCAAAATGATAGTTAATTGTAACCGTTCAGGGCCTCCTAATGACGATAGAGACTCAAATTGCGTCGCGATCCAATACATCGTCCTCCAGCCGACTTGTCTCCAAGGGTCTATTGCTGCCTCGGGCACCTTATGGTCGTTCTCCCTGTGAGTCTAGATTATCGAATCCGACGCAAAAAGATAGTTAATTGTAACGTTCAGGGCCCGCCTAATGCCGATGGAACACTCAAATTGCGTCGAGATTCAATACATCGGCCTCCAGCCGACTTGTCTCCAAGGGTCTATTGCTGCCTCGGGCACCTTATGGTCGTTCTCCTGTGAGTCTAGATTTTCGAATCCGACGCAAAAATGATAGTTAATTGTAACGTTCAGGGCCTTGTAATGACGATGGAACACTCAAATTGCGTCGAGATTCAATACATCGGCCCTCCATCCGACTTGTCTCCAAGGGTCAATTGCTGCCTCGGGCACCTTATGGTCGTTCTCCTGTGAGTTAGATTATCGAATCCGACGCAAAAATGATAGTTAATTGTAACGTTCAGGGCCTCCTAATGCCGATGGAACACTCAAATTGCGTCGAGATTCAATACATCGGCCTCCAGCCGCCTTGTCTCCAAGGGTCTATTGCTGCCTCGGGCACCTTATGGTCGTTGTCCTGTCAGTCTAGATTTTCGAACCCGACGCAAAAATGATAGTTATTGTAACGTTCAGGGCCTCCTAATGCCGATGGAACACTCAAATTGCGTCGAGATTCAATACATCGCCCTCCAGCCGACTTGTCTCCAAGGGTCTACTGCTGCCTCGGGCACCTTATGGTCGTTCTCCTGTGAGTCTAGATTTTCGAATCGACGCAAAAATGATAGTTAATTGTAACGTTCAGGGCCTGTAATGACGATGGAACACTCAAATTGCGTCGAGATTCAATACATCGGCCTCCATCCGACTTGTTTCCAAGGGTCAATTGCTGCCTCGGGCACCTTATGGTCGTTCTCCTGTGAGTTTAGATTATCGAATCCGACGCAAAAATGATAGTTAATTGTAACGTTCAGGGCCTCCTAATGCCGATGGAACACTCAAATTGCGTCGAGATTCAATACATCGGCCTCCAGCCGACTTGTCTCCAAGGGTCTATTGCTGCTCGGGCACCTTATGGTCGTTCTCCTGTGAGTCTAGATTTTCGAATCCGACGCAAAAATGATAGTTAATTGTAACGTTCAGGGCCTCCTAATGACGATAGAAGACTCAAATTGCGTCGCGATCCAATACATCGTCTCCAGCCGACTTGTCTCCAAGGGTCTATTGCTGCCTCGGGCACCTTGTGGTCGTTCTCCTGTGAGTCAGATTATCGAATCCGACGCAAAATGATAGTTAATTGTAACGTTCAGGGCCGCCTAATGACGATGGAACACTCAAATTGCGTCGAGATTCAATACATCGGCCTCCAGCCGACTTGTCTCCAAGGGTCTATTGCTGCCTCGGGCACCTTATGGTCGTTGTCCTGTCAGTCTAGATTTTCGAACCCGACGCAAAAATGATAGTTAATTGTAACGTTCAGGGCCTCCTAATGCCGATGGAACACTCAATTGCGTCGAGATTCAATACATCGGCCTCCAGCCGACTTGTCTCCAAGGGTCTATTGCTGCCTCGGGCACCTTATGGTCGTTCTCCTGTGAGTCTAGATTTTCGAATCCGACGCAAAAATGATAGTTAATTGTAACGTTCAGGGCCTCCTAATGACGATAGAAGTA